>NC_090727.1:179940501-179968001 GCF_036898095.1 Palaemon carinicauda | reverse complement strand
AAGAATGTTGTCTATTATTACCAAATCGATTGATGAACTTGCTTAATAAAAAGAACAAAAAAATATCGATTGAAATTTTCTATTGCTTATCAGAGATGATATAGGTAATAAGAGCAGGAGTTAAAGCCTATTCCCTCTGTCATAAATGTCGAAGGTTTATGGTTGTCTATTGGAAACGTCCCTACTTTCGATCTGCTGGACTGGGGTTCCAGACCTGCTCAAACTATAGTTGCTTGGTGTGTCCTTAACCTTACCATCCTTGCGAGCTCAGGATGAAGGGTTTGAGGCGGCCGATAAGTCTACCTACTGAGTCATCAGAAACCATGCCTGACCCTCCCCAATCCTAGCTTGGGTGACCTATAAACGGCAGTATTTATTCACTGGTGAAGTCATGGCAACATAATAAGTGGCTGGGCTCAGTCTACTACATGGTCTACTGTAAGCAATCTTCATAATCATGCGACCATAAGCCACTTCAGTTTGAACTGCGAATAAAGGTTGGAGAATTTAAGGCAGGTACAAAATTCGCTATGCAGTTGTTGACTCGCCGAAAAAGGTATATAACTAACAACTTTAGCCAAAGCAATAGATGATTATGGGGAAATTATGACAAAACGAAACCGTATTTTATCTTTCATGCTGATTGGTTGCGTTAAAAGTCGCGGATGTGTGACGCTTGAAATGTAAAATCAAAATAATTAGGTCATTACCATAAAAGTGTTAACTGTTTAGAAAAATGGGTCGAGTAGGGAGAAAATAAAGTATAATACAGAATTATTTCTTCCAACGTATAGGATAATGAGTTCTTCCAACAAGTACACTGTTTTCAACACTAGCTCAATACTCTTTTTTTTTTCTTTCTTTCTTTTTTTAAGTGAGGACAAGGGGATGGGGGGGGGACGTAATTCATCTCTATTATTTGTCTGAGAGATTGTGCTATGTATAAACTGGGAAGGTTTTGAGTGTCTGGGTACTTATATGTTTAATGCATATAAAATCTACAAGTCACAAAACGTGAAAAAATCACAGTTGCCTTACTTGGGTGCGGAACAGCTCAAGGTTTCGTCTGCATACACGTCTCTTGGAGTTTTGGTTTCGTTTTCTAAACTCGAGCAGGCCCAAGCAAACAATCTGCTTCCTATGAAACTTGCTGGTCAATTGAGTGGTTTTGATTTTGAAACTGTTTTATAGACTAACAGTGATGTACAAAGATGAGCTGTATCGATTAGGAGCGAACTACACGATGCCACGATCCCACAAGTGTTGAGTCAACTTTGTATGCCAGGGATCACCTGTTACACGAATACATACACGGTCCAGGACTGCCATATTTGATTTTTTATACCAACTTATCGTACGGACGATTCAAAATTATCGTTTTTCCACCAATATTATTGTAAAATATATCGTATGCATGTGAAAAATTATCGTATCTTTTATCACCTTATTATGCTCTATAATCAACAACTTTTCTTGGTATCAAAATAAATACATGCAAATCTTTTATACATTCATTATGATAAGGCGAAAATAGTATCAATATAACTCTTCTCTTACACTTGGCTGGTGTAAGTTTAATCAACTTACACCAGTCACATGTGTATGACGATCAGTGTTCTATTATTTTATATTTAAAAAAAAAAGTAGTTTCATGGATATTCTGTCACCGTAAGTTTATTGATAGAATTTGGGCATTTTTTTTTCTTACTTTTTCCATAGAAAGTTATCAACATTCGTTGATATTTTACGCCAGTATTCATAAAAAGAAAAGGTCTGCATCTGTAATATTTCAACTATAATTAATAGTTAGCTAATTACCCGTACCTTTTCTTTCGCAGCAATTTAGGTAATATTAAATTACTTTATGTTTGTAGGTTTAGGAAATTATGATAACAGTGTGACTCTACGTTTGTGTGTGTGTGTGTGTGTGTGTGTGTGTATGGAGGAAGGGTCACACCTGGCATAAAACTTTAAGAATAATTTGTAGTACCATTCATCTTTCTGGGAGCTGAGCAAGATGGTCAGATTTGTGAACAATATTGATCAACAATGGATACTGAACAAGCTGAACAACGCAGGCAGATAATGATCGATATCCCATATCCAGGGCAGTGGAAAATATTTTGATAGACCACGAGTCTTTGCCCAGCCAAAAAAAAAAGAAAAAAAAGAAAAAAAAAACATTCCCTCTTGGTAGACAGCCAGACAGGTTCCCTAAATCTTGAGCGATTTTTTCCCTTACACCTATTTTTTTTCTTTGCAATTGAGGGCGACAAAAATTATATATTCCTCAGAAGTGAATTTACAATTAAGATTGGCATCTAGAGTATCTCAACAAACACTTTTAAAGCCTAAACGTATTAATCAGTCATTTATATAGACAACTGCGGAGAATAGAAATAATGTACATTCATAACCATTTTAATATTTTATTGTTTTTGCAATGGAAGTTTTTCAGTTTTTAGTCCTTTTCATGACAAAGCTAATTATTATTATTATTATTATTATTATTATTATTATTATTATTATTATTATTATTATTATTATTATTATCATGGATCTTCTCTGTTTGGTGCTTGCCACTAATTCTTAACCAAATTTTTATCATTAATACAGTTTTTAGGGCTGAATACGAATATGACATTTATTTTCACGAGAAATGAAAGATAGTTGTACAAAAAGAGGATTTATTGTGTACTACTTTTCAACGCGCATCAATCAAGCAATAGTAATAAACGGGCGTAACAATACAGTCAGTCAGGTGTTACGCGGTGTGTTTGAAATAACCTGGTAGGTTTGAGATAACGGTGGACGCAATGAATATTAACTACAACTTACAGTGGTTGTTTACCAACATTTTAACTGAAGGAGATGCAGTTCAATTTCTTCAGAGATTCAATATAATAGAAAATGAGAAACTGTGTAAAGAGAAACATCAGATAATAATTAAAAAGACGAATGAAAGTGTAAGGTGGATTTGTTACAAGAGAGCTTGTCGTGAGAAAGTTTCAGTAAGAAAAAACACTTGGCTTTAAAATCATCCTCTTCATTTATTCGTGGGCAAAAGAGTATTCCAGCATTAAATTTTGTGAGGACGAATTGAAAATAAGTCACGCTACTACAGTTGATTTCAACAATTACTTAAGAGAAGTAAGTTAACCTAACCTAACCAAACTAACCTAATCTAACCTAACCTAACCTAACCATTATCTCCTAACCAGGGGGGCAAACCCCATTTAACTAAAAAATATTACTTAATCTTAATTAAACTAATCTAACCTAACCTAACTTAACTTACCTAGCCTAACCTAACCTAACCTAACATAGGCCTAAGAGGTGATTATCTTTACATTATACCTAATCTCTTCAGGTATGTGCCTCATCTCTACTTACCGCTAATACGCCTATCGGGGGACAGGGAATGACAGTTGAAATTGACGAGACTTGCTTCAGCAAAAGAAAATATGAAAAAGGAAGATTGCTGCCACAACAATGGGTATTCGGTGGTATTTGTAAGGAAAGAAAGGAAGTCTTTTTGTATGCCATTGAAAAAAGGGACGAAGAAACTCTTTTGGCCTGTATAAAAAAGAATATAAAGCCAGGCAGTAAAATAATAAGTGACAAATGGGCTGCTTACAAAAACATGGAAAAAATAGAAAGCTACAACTATATTCACCATACAGTGAATCATTCAGAAAATTTTGTGGATCCAATTAGTGGAGCGCACATGCAAGAAATCGAGAGTACATGGCACTCCTTAAAACATAGAAATAAAAAACACTGTGGTACTCACTGTCAAATGCTTGATTCATATCTGTGTGAATATATGTGGAGAAAGTAAAATAGAAATGAAGATTTGTTTAAAAAAATATTATTGGACATATCTCAATCCATGGTCAATGAATATTGTATTTGAATATTGGACTTCCCTCACATTAAATTTGCCTATTTTGCAACTGTTTTTCATTTCTCGAAAAAAATGAATGTCATATTCGTATTCAGCACCAAACACTACTAATGATGAAAATTTGGTTAGAAATTAGTGGCGACCACCAAACAGAAAAGACCCATTATTATTATTATTATTATTATTATTATTATTATTATTATTATTATTATTATTATTATTAGCCAACATAGAGCCCCAGTTGGAAAAGCAAGATGCTATGAGCCCAAGGGTTCCAACAGGGAAAAATAGCACAGTGATGAAAAGAAACAAGGAAATAAATAAACTAATAGAGAATTAGTGAACAATTAGGATAAAATATTCTAAGAATTGTCACCAGATTAAAATAGATCTTCCAATCTGTAAACTATAAAAAAAACTTAAAAACAAATAAGAGGAAGAGAAATAAGATCTAATAGTGTGCCCGAGTGTACCTTCAAGCAAGAGAATTCTACCCCAAGACAGTAGAAGACCATAGTACAGAAGCTATGGCATTACTTAGAAGAGCTACTGACCATAGTTAAAGTATCTTCTACCCTTACCAAGAGGAAAGTAGCTACTGGAGTCTGGACAAGTATAGTGCATTAGCTGTTTACCCCTAGAGAGAGAGAGGAATTGTTTAGTAATCTCAGTATTGTCATGTGTATGAGGACAGAGGAAAATGTGGAAAGAATAGGGCAGACTGTTCGGTGTATGTGTAAATAAAGGGAAAATAAGCCGTAACCAGCGCTAGAGATCCAATGTAATACTATGTGGCCAGTCAAAGGACCCAATAACTCTTTAGCGGTGGGATCTCACCGGGTGGCTGGTACCCTTCAATCTACTGATTACCTACAGCTATACATATAGAGGTATCTAAGGGTGTCGTTTGTTTTCTAGGGGAAGGTAGATGGTGGTGTTTAAATGAATAATTAAAATTTCATAATGCCTTTGGAGAGGCTCGATGGATGATAGAATATGTCGAAATTAAAAATGCGCGCTTGACTCAATAAGACAAATGACGATGATAAGGATGAGATGATTGAGATCATGAGACTGTGTACATTTGAAGCAGGTTGCCAGGTTTTCCAAATGAGAAAAGGTCAACGTCTGATCAACTGCAGCTTTAAAAGACCAACCTAATAGTAGGAAAAGGCCGAAAATATCGCATTTAATGCTAACCAGTTTAAAAAAAAGGCCAAATAACAAACTTGGAGTTGTTTGGCCCAAAAAGGCCAACCTGGCAAACCTGCTTTGAAGTTATGTTACAGCCCGAGGTTCCCGAAGCGACAGTCCCTGATTGCCAATACATTAGTTTATTTTTTGGGCTCAAGCTATGGCGTCCTGATGGAAGGTTCCTTTTTGGTAGCTTCCTTGGGTAAATAACTACTAAGATATTCCCAGAGAATTTAACCACAGGTTATCACAGAATTCTAACTTCTGGAGCGAGTATTCTAAAGGTTTCCCTCTTAAGACATCGTATATCAACAGGGGACGCATGTATTAACGCGCCACATAGCTATCTACACGCCGAACAGATTTAACACTTCGGTGTGTAAGAGCGGAGAATAGCTGGGAGCCGTTCCACAGCTAATTTCGTCCGTGGCTACTTTTGGTACTTGAGACGTAAACAAACGGGCGCCATTGCTAAATGACGTCACGTCCGTCCTCATCCTTTGCATAGTAGCTCGCCTTACTTAGACGGATTTTCCCTGTGCTTACTTTATCGACTTGCATCTTCATCATGTAGCTACCTTCGGCCTCGCCTTCTTCTGGAAAGTTGAGTACAAGGTTCCAGTATTGTTTAGTTAAGCTCTGACCGTAAAGTAAATTTTACTTTTCGAGATATTTGATGTTTTGTGGCAGAGCTGTGCCTCAACCGGACCCGCCATTTTATGGCGTCGTTGTTGTTCTGCATGCCTTATTTAGTTAGCCTCAACAACGCTTCCGGCCTTATTAACTAATCGATACTATTAGTTTATTTAGTCTTCATAGCTAGGAACTTTTATATCGTGTTTTGACGCTTTTTTATCGGTCATCGATTGACCCCATACCAGTTGGCTACTATAGCCCCCAGGCCAGAGCGCCTATATCAGTGTTCATGCATGATATTTATCAGTGATCCTAGGCTTATTTATGAAGATAGTGGCATTATTTTACAATACTATTGACTGTGATGCAAGTGTTTTCGCCTTCAGGGACCATATAGGGGATAGGTTAGATAGTGTGTCTTTCTAACCTAACCTACATGTAGGACCCCTATATGCTTCCTTCATCCCCCTGCCCTAGGGCATTCCCTGTGTAGCCTTGCTCCCCCTACCACGTAAGGGGATCAAGCTCATATCAGAGTATTTTATCGCCTCTCTGTCCTCCCTAAGGGAATGATCCCCCCTTAGGGTTGCGCCTGAGAGTGAGGAACGGCTAGTCCTTCCTCTATTGCTAGGGCTAGGTCTCCGACTTTTCCTGCAATAGCGATATGTCTTCAATCCTTCCTAGTTCAGGACGTACATCCCTGCTCGAGGTTAGGTTTTGGAGGGGTTAATTCTGTTCCTTGCTGAAACTATACCCATGCACCGTTTTCAGTCAAGCTGCCTTACCTTAGGCTAGGGAGTGTCCTCCCTTCCTTAGTGGCCGCTCTGGTACAGAACCCCCTCCATGGAAGACCCTTCTCTTCTCCCCTCCCCACCTATCTCTTGTATGGCCTAGCCTATACTTAGGTTAGTCTATACCCATCTGTCCCCTGTCCTACAACTCCTCCTTAGGGTGGAGTGATAGGGCTACCTTGAGCTTCTGTGTGCAGTCCGCTCTGGTACATATACCCTTCATAGTGTCCTATGGGGTTAGCCACTGGATGTGTTCTGTATGCAGGGGTCTCCCCCCCCCCCGCTCTTGGGTGTCCCCTAGCCCCTGCTTCTGGGTGATAGAGTCAGCCTCTATCATGGGTACACCCACTCAGGGGGGATGTCTGGGGGTCCGTGGCCGGACCCCTACATCCCTCCTTCTGTCTCTTTCACTATCCGGGTGCCGGTCCCTTGCCGCCTCCACTGTCGGTGATACCCACCTCCTACCTTGGTGACTCATTCCATATCCCCCCGGCCGCCGGTCCTCCGTGTGCCGGGGGACTGCCGCCTACCGCCGGATTCCAGCCGATGGCTATCCCTCCTTCCTCATAGCTTGGTCGTTCGCCCGCCGGCCGGCCCCCGGAGTGCCGGCATCCACTGCCGGCAGTCCGGTTCTGCTATAACCATCCTTGTTCCTGTCACCAAGCCGGCAACCTCCGGCTGCCGGAGCCGCCGCTCCCTCTGCCGGCGTGCCGCCGCTGTGCCGGCAACCGCCACCCTGGTATTACTCTTGACTTCTATATTGTCTGTCCTAATGCCAGAAACTCTGCTGGAGCGGCCTCCGGCGTGCCGGCGGTCTGCCGGAACCTTCCGGAGGCGTCAAGGCGACTTGCACCCCCTTCTACTAGCTATCATCTGATATTGATAGCCCTACACTGCAACCAGATGGCTTGTTTACATAAATGGATCAGTATCTTATTACTGTTCTATTGGTAATCATGCTGTCTTCTTGCATATCACAGATTTCCAGCATGCTGCGTGTATCTTAGCGCGGCTGGTTGCCGGAAGCCGTTACCCTATGGGATCTTTTAGTCCCCTAATTTGGAACTGAGTGGCCTCAGTCCCAACCTTATATCCTTGACAATTCCCATAGAATTCTATCTGCCCTATGGACTTCTACTTGAATTCAATCCTGTGCCTTCGGTCACCTCGGATTGTCCAAGGATGAAGGTTACGGTAACCAGCCGGGCGGGATGCACGGAGTATGTTCCTATCCTATCTCAACCCTTCCTCTGTGCATCACACCCTTTATCAAGTTAAAATTAATGATTAATATTAACTTAGTTTAAGAGTCATTCTTATGACTTCCCCCATACTCATTTTCTCTTTCTTTTACAGGAGGAGCAGATGAAGTGTGATTACGACTTCTGCGCTGTGAAACGCCCGCACTTCTACGGGCATACGGCGTGTAGGACTCACGCCCCTTGTGCCAACAAGAAAGGGGATTTGAAGTTCTGGGACCCGCAGAGCTGTGTGGTCTGCCAGGATCGACTAGTCGATGCCTTCCATAATCCTCCCTCAGCGGAGGTCAGGGACACTTCTCGGGATAAGCTACGCAAGTGGGTGCTTGGCTTCCAGAAGAATGCCACTGGACCATACCTGGCCACTGAAGAATTGAGGTCCCTTCTGTTCCCAAAGGCCTCCCCCGATTCTGTGGTGCCCAAAGAACTAATCCCCACTGTCCAAATTACGGTGGAACCAGACGTAGTCATGGCCCAGTCCATGCACGAGTGGCACCTGGATTCCGAAAACGACGAACATATGTCGGATGTTTCGGAGGGCACGGAGAAGACCCTTATGGCCCAAGGTGCGGAAGATGAAGAGGATCAGGTGGAATACACCGAGTCGGAGCAAGAGGTCGCTCCTCCTTCCATCACCGCCCCTACTCCTACACCGACGGAAGTGTCTCTCCCGTCTACCTCCGCTACCCCGGAACCCATTCCATCCGCCCAAGAGATGTTCCGGATGATCAAAGCCATTATGGACGACAGGCTGAAAGAAACTCAAGAGTTCATCAGGTCCATGAAGGGGTCCAAAGAACCGAAGAAGATCTCGGTTAAGGATCTCCCTGCATGCTCACATGCCAACCCCTGGAGGTATGCCGAGCATATGGTTATCGCGACCGGCAGGATCTTTGTCAGCAATAAGATCGGCACGGTCCCCCTGGAAGATGTGGAGTTCTTCCCAAACTTTGAGGCTTACCCGGACTGTTACGTCCGGCTCCGTTCTGAACCTGCCTCTAAAGAAGAGACCGAACCCAAGGAGGAGATAGTGTTCGATCTCGCGAAGGCCCAGGCTATGCTAGCCACCACATTTAAAAGTAGGGGTTTTACCTGCTCTAAGCTTCCGGCCCTGAGCAAGAAGCACCCTACCTACGTCGCACCCGACAATGCAGTCCTTCCCTTCATGGAAAAGGCTTTCGCTGCGTGCCTCAAGGCTGTGGAAGAAGGAAAACCCTGCCCTGCACTGGAGGAGTGCAGACCCTTCTCCATAGTAACTCCCCCCAACGCTCGACACTGGAAGGATATCCAGCATACTTTCGTGGTGGGAAAGCTAGATCCTGACGTAGCCGGACGTCAGTTTAACGAAGACCTCCCGAAACTCAACGACCACCTCCTTTGTCGGGAACAAGATACGAAGGAGAGGCTTGCAGCATCCATGTCCCACCAGGTCCAACTTGACATCATGGCTTGTGACACCAGAGTCCCAGACCACTACATGGTACTCGCCAAATCCCACATGGCAACCCTGGTGAAGGATTTGTATCACTTCATGAAGGCTCGGAGAGCCTGTCGAGAATTCGTGTTCTCAGGTGCCACTGTGAAACACGAACCCCGGAGGCTGATTTCCTCCAACATCTGGGGTAAGCACCTCTTTCCCTCTGACCTCGTGAAAGAGATCACCGACAAGGCCGCCATGGAGAACAGGAACCTTCTCCACAAGTGGGGCATGTCAAAGAAGAGGAAATCCTCCCAGGACGACGGACCTCAACCTAAGAGGAAATCCTTCAAGCAGAAACCCCAGCAACGTCAACAGAGACGGCAGTTTCCGGGACCCGCTACTCCCCAAGTGGCAGCTCAGCCACAGCAGACCTTTCAGCTGGTCACCCAACCGGTCTTGTCACAGTCACCGGTTTTCACCCCTGCTTTCGAGCAACAGACGACTACCTTTCGTCCCAAAGGTAGAGGCTCAAGCAGAGGTACAGGCAGAGACGCGTCTCGCTGTCCCTCCAGAGGCAGAGGAGGAAGGGGAGCTAGCGGCCGAGGCAGTAAGCCCTCGGGACACCAGAAGCAATGAAGTGCTTCCGGTGGGAGGAAGACTCCGCCAATTCCAGGATCGTTGGACCTTCGATCCCTGGGCACACAGCATCGTCAAGAAGGGTCTAGGCTGGAGTTGGACTCAACCACCCCCAACCTTCCAGCAATTCTTCCAACAATCAACCCCCCTTCTGGAAGAATATGTCCTAGATCTCTTGAAGAAGAAGGTGATAAGGAAGGTAAAGTCCACCAGGTTCCAAGGGAGACTGTTTTGTGTCCCCAAGAAAGACTCCGACAAACTCAGAGTCATTCTGGACTTATCCCCCCTCAACAAGTTCATAGCGAACGACAAGTTCAAGATGCTGACTCTTCAACAGATAAGGACCCTTCTGCCTCGAGGTTCTTACACGGTCTCCATAGACCTGGCAGATGCCTACTGGCATGTTCCAATGAACCATCACGCTTCCTCCTACCTAGGATTTCGATTCCAAAGGAAAAGCTACGCCTTCAGGGCCATGCCCTTTGGCCTCAATGTGGCCCCTCGGATCTTCACAAAGCTGGCGGACGCCATAGTACAACAGCTCCGCCTCCGAGACGTCCAGGTGATGGCCTACCTCGACGATTGGCTAGTCTGGGCTCCATCGCCCGAGGATTGTTTAAAATCCTGCAGCAAAGTCACCCAGTACCTAGAACACCTGGGATTCAAGATAAACGTGAAGAAATCTCGCCTCTCTCCAGCTCAGAAGTTCCAATGGTTAGGAATCCAATGGAACCTTCAGTCACACCGCCTTTCCATCCCCCAGAAGAAAAGGAAGGAAATAGCAGGGTCTGTCAAGCGACTACTGAAATCCAAGCGGATCTCAAGACGCCAGCAGGAACGAGTTCTAGGCTCTCTACAGTTCGCCTCAGTAACAAACCCGGTGCTTCGTGCACAGCTAAAGGATGCCGCGGGAGTCTGGAGACGTTCTGCATCCATCGCTCGAAGAGACCTCAAGAGACGGCTCCCAAACAGACTTCGACTTCTCCTCAAGCCGTGGTCGGAAGCAAAGGCCCTGAAAAGGTCCATTCCTCTTCAACACCCACCTCCATCACTCAACATCCACACGGACGCTTCGCTGGAGGGTTGGGGAGGCCACTCCCACCAAAAACAGGCTCAAGGCACATGGTCTCCCCTGTTCAAGACGTTTCACATCAACATCTTGGAGGCCATGGTGGTCCTTCTAACTCTGAAGAAACTCTCCCCGCCTCCCTCGATCCATATTCGTCTAACCCTAGACAACTCGGTGGTAGTTCGATGTCTCAATCGCCAAGGCTAAAGATCGCCCAAGATAAATCAGGTGCTTCTGACAATCTTCCGTCTGGCAGAGAGGAAGAAATGGCACCTGTCTGCAGTTCACCTACAAGGATTCCGCAACGTGACAGCGGACGCTCTATCTCGGACAAGCCCGATAGAGTCGGAATGGTCTCTAGACGCAAGATCATTCTCCTTCATCTCTCACCAAGTCCCAGAACTTCAGATCGATCTCTTCGTAACGAGCGACAACAATCAACTTCCTCGGTATGTGGCCCCGTACGAGGACCCCAAGGCAGAAGCAGTGGATGCCATGTCACTGGACTGGAACAGATGGTCCAAGATCTACCTGTTCCCTCCCACCAACCTTCTGCTGAAAGTCCTCTCCAAGCTGAGAACCTTCAAAGGGACAGCGGCCCTAGTGGCTCCCAAGTGGCCCCGGAGCAACTGGTACCCCCTGGTCCTGGAGCTGCAGCCCAAGCTGATCCCTCTCCCGGGCCCAGTTCTCTCCCAACAAGTACAGAAGTCGACTGTCTTCGCTTCATCATCGAAAATCAAGGACCTTCATCTCATGATTTTCTCTCCCTAGCCGCAAAGAAGAGGTTTGGGATCTCGAAGAAAAGTCTAGACTTCCTCGAGGAATACAAGACCGAATCCACAAGACGGCAATACGAATCATCTTGGAGAAAATGGGTCTCTTTCGTCAAGGCAAAAAATCCTAAGGAAATCACCATTGATTTCTGCATGTCCTTCTTCATTCACCTTCATGGACAGGGATTAGCAGCCAATACGATCTCGACTTGCAAATCGGCCTTGACTAGACCACTGTTGTATGCCTTCCAAATTGATCTGTCCAGCGACATCTTCAATAAACTGCCGAAAGCATGCGCTCGTCTACGCCCAGCACCCCCACCGAAACCGATCTCCTGGTCATTGGACAAGGTGCTCCATTTCGCCTCCAACTTGGATAATGATTCATGCCCTCTCAAGGATCTGACTCAGAAAGTTATATTTCTCTTTGCTCTTGCTTCAGGAGCCCGAGTCAGCGAAATAGTGGCATTGTCAAGAGAAGAGGGTCACATCCTGTTTACTGATTCAGGAGACATTACCCTCTCCCCGGATCCGACGTTTCTCGCCAAAAACGAATTACCCACCAAAAGATGGGGCCCCTGGAGAATATGCCCCCTGAAGGAAGATGCCTCTCTATGCCCAGTAGAGAGCCTCAAGGTCTATCTTCGCAGAACTTCGAACTTTGGTGGAGGCCAACTCTTCAAAGGAGAAATATCGGGCAGCGACCTGTCACTGAAACAACTAAGAGCGAAAATCACCTACTTCATTCGCAGAGCGGATCCTGACAGTACACCCGCCGGTCACGATCCTAGAAAAGTTGCATCGTCTCTGAATTTCTTTCAGAGTATGGACTTCGAAAGCCTTAAAAGCTTCACAGGCTGGAAGTCCTCGCGTGTTTTCTTCAAACATTATGCGAAACAAGTGCACGAAGTCAAACATTTTGTGGTAGCCGCAGGTAGTGTTATGAAACCTGCACCTAACTCTGCATAGAACAGCGAGTTATTTGGGACTCTAACTCTTTGGGTGCCTATGTTGACCCTCGAGCGATACGTAGTGATGTCGAAAACACTTAGTGCTTTCTTATAACTGTTCTTATCCCAGGTGAAATGTCATAGTCGTCACACAAGTGCCGCATGCCTAGAGCATGATGTGTTTTAATTAAAGACTGACGTTCCTCGTGAACGAGTGCCTACTAATAAATTTGAAATTCCCTTTCAGATTCAAGAGCAAGTCTTTATTACTATGTACATTATAATTTACTGTAAATTAAATTTACTTATTACTGCAATTCATTTATTTTTCTGCAATTGTGAAATAAAATTCTTATTTTATTACTTGTGCGTCTCAATCCGCTCCTACTAATACTATGAAATACATGCCTGTCATAGTTTTATTATCCCTTCCCTATGGTTCATGGAGATACTAAGGTCCTAACCCTTATTATATATTCACCTTCGCAATGTAATATTCCAATACGAAAACTTACTCTTCATACCCTAAAGACGAAACTCTCCTTCTCGACACACAGTGTCCAACCACCACTTGTCTGCCTTCGAGTATGTTCCGATACGAATGCAAACCATTCAGTCTCGTCTCCAAGTTCTTCAGGTTCTTCTAGCAAGGTGAATAGCCCTTCGATAACCACTTTGATCTCGGCATGGCCCGTGGGAACTTCACTGCCAAGGGGGGCAGGAAGATTCTTCCCTACGGTTCTTTTATTAAGATTACTATGCTATATTGTTCAAAGCCCTTGGCACTTACCTAATAGGGGAAAATCTACCACGATACATTGATTCTCTGGTATTCTTCCATCAGGACACCATGGCTTGAGCCCAAAAAACGGATTTTGAGCGAAGCGAAAAATCTATTTTTGGGTGAGATAGCCATGGCGTCCTGATGGACCCTCCCTGCTACTTCGTCCAGTTTTTAGGTCCCACCCTGCTCTGCTGTATCATGGTGATCGGCAAGCAACTGGCTTCAGGATGAGGACGGACGTGACGTCATTTAGCAATGGCGCCCGTTTGTTTACGTCTCGAGTACCAAAAGTAGCCACGGACGAAATTAGCTGTGGAACGGCTCCCAGCTATTCTCCGCTCTTACACACCGAAGTGTTAAATCTGTTCGGCGTGTAGATAGCTATGTGGCGCGTTAATACATGCGTCCCCTGTTGATATACGATGTCTTAAGAGGGAAACCTTTAGGATACTCGCTCCAGAAGTTAGAATTCTGTGATAACCTGTGGTTAAATTCTCTGGGAATATCTTAGTAGTTATTTACCCAAGGAAGCTACCAAAAAGGAACCTTCCATCAGGACGCCATGGCTATCTCACCCAAAAATAGATTTTTCGCTTCGCTCAAAATCCGTTAATTTGATCTCGAGTGAAGTGAGTTATGTATAAAATGAATCACGGGGCAAGAATTGTGGATTGTGAATTTACCTTGTTGAAGAAGATTAAGGTAATAGGCTACTCTATAAATGATGTTCATGTTAATGCCGTGATGTAGTCCTAAGCAGTTACAGACATACAGTATGTTTAGCCTACCGAATCTATGAGCCCCATAAAGATGAAATATTGAATATAAGTTTAATAGTAACTCATGACTTATCATCTTTGAACGGGAAATTAATTGAGGGTCTCTGTTTTCTTCTGTATGTATTTTATACTATCCAAGACTAATGCCCCTTAAGTCAAAGGACAGATAAAGACTACTGAGACTTAGGTCTAGTCCTGTACTTTGCAAGTAATAACATTACCTTCAATATTTTATATATATATATATATATATATATATATATATATATATATATATATATAATATATATATACACACACACACATATATATATATATATATATATATATATATATATATATATATATATATATATATATATATATATATATATATATATATATTAACCGTGAAATTAGGGTCAATCTTATTTTAATAGCCTAGTTTCACACCTCTGTCTGGACAAGTGGTTTTCAGTTTAGGTTTAACATGTTTTGTGACTGGTGGAGTTAGGTAAGGCTAGTGGTTCCTTTTAGTTATATATTTCAAATCTATCCATCATATCATAAGTGCTGTTATTTGCCAAACCTGAATTGCAGACAATTAAAGGGGGTTGCATGGCCCTTATTGACCCCGAGGTAAGTAAGACCACAACATTCTAAGTTAGGTTAGGTAGGGATGCCATAGTCTTAGATATATCCCTCATGATATCGGTATTATTGTACTGTATTACAAGGCAATGTAACCTAGGTAAAAAACTACTTTTTTCTCTAGAAAAAAATTCCGCTCTCTTCGAAATTGACACTAGTTTCAGAAATATATATATATATATATATATATATATATATATATATATATATATATATATATATATATATATATATTTGTATATATATATACATATATCCTACGGTAATGGGGGACCCCCATTGGAAACTCGGGGTTTTGGGTGGGGAAAACATACTGGGGAAACTGTATATAATGGTAAAACAAGCCTTTTCTTCTCTATACATTACCTTCTTGGATTTATAATAAACGGAGGAAAAGACAAAACAGTATAACTGGATAAACTTTGGAGGCGCCGTTGCAAAGGCCTATGTCAAGTGAAAAAAATACAGTAATATTGAGCTGCGGCAATGTTAGCGTAACATACTAACATTAGCAGTGTTTTCCATTTATTTTTCGTCATTCTACTTATTGGTTGTAGTCGCTCTCGTTCGTTCGTTTGTACATAGCAGGGTTTCTACTGTCTGCGCAAAAACCCGCGCTTAAGCTCCTCCTCCACCAATAGGATTTCTTCTTCTCTAACTGTGAAATGTAACTATTCGACTTCATTCGCTTTATCTAAGTATATTTCTTGATCCAGTAAAGGTTAAAGGTTAAAGGTGACTGCTTTCAGTTCCGGTTCCATCAGAATAGATACTCACCAGAACGTCAGCCGGGCAAGCCCAACCCCCCACTGTGGTGCCCTACCACAGCAATAGCCTCCCCAGTAAACAGCTTAATCTCACGGTCCTGGGCGGGGATCGATCTCCCTCCATGCGAATGCTAGGCAAACACGTTACCACTGTACTAGCCATTCCTCTTATGTAATACCCTCGTATACATATTACGTTTTACCCAAGAATTACTCTTTTTATTATCCGATATCTTATAAAATCACCTCATTTCATATTCCCATTAAATATGATTTATCATACATTCCATTTTATCTTGCTATATTACTTTTATACATTTTGTTATTACCTTGTCACACCCAAATTTCACATAAATACTTGCTCTGGACAAGTTTCCCATTCTGGTTCATTCATGTTTACTCTCTAGACTGCGTTGCTTTTCCGTTAACCAATCACGAACACATACTGTACGTATGCAAAGTTTGCACAGGGTGGGGGGAGGTAATATTTCCCAACCCCCACCTTCCAACAAACCCTTTTCTGTGGAAACCTTTGTCCAAATCAGGTCTTTGTTAGTTCGTGACGTCTTTCTGCGTATTTTATGAGGGGACTTCTAGAAACTTGTAACGACTGCAGTAATCCATACTTGAAAGTATTTTGGTGAATTCCAATGTTGATAATTTTCTTAAATCTCATAATGTGATAGCCCAACATTTACAGTGTTCCAAGTGCAGTACTAAACTAAGGCAAAGAAGTTAAGACGCCATAGACTCACAGTCACAACACCCCGGTGACCCACAAGTTTCGTTGTCGTGATCCTAAAAGTAAGTTATTAATTTCTTTAATTGTAATGTGTTAGTATTACTATTTTGTTAGCGTGCACAGCTCAATATTACCGCTTGCCAGTACATACGAGCTTGATGTTTTATTTTCATGCGAGCGTAAGCGAGCTAGTGGCGGAACAAGAACCATTATATGTAGTGTTGCTAATGTTATGAATTTCTAGGTTAGGTTAGGTGGGTTTGTTAGGTTCTATACCCGTTTTATATATTGTGTAAAATATATATGGAAAAATGCTTTAAAATACACATACTAATTTGTTCCGTAACCGAAATACAAACCACGCTATTTAATTAGGGTATTACTTTCGGCGTAGCTGAAACGACGAGCCATTAGATTTTTAACGAGGGTTTACTACCCTCTCGCTAGTTAGCGAGGGGGTAGGGAGGGGTAGCTAGCTACCCCTCCCCCCCTCACACACCGGTGAATAGCTCACTTTGCTTTTGGCTTGGGTGATGAACAGACATGTCTGCTCTCACCCTCACTTATTGACAGCCTTAATCTTTTTGCTTTTTCTTTCAGTGTGTGTTTGGAAGTTGGCCTCTACCATTATGCGGAAGTTCCCCGGATTACCTGACCGCCCTTGTGGCACTTATATGTCGGCGGTCGAAACTGACCCCCACACCTTATGTCCGTTCTGCAGGGGCCAACGGTGTGACAAGGACAAAGTTTGCAGGAGTGTAGGGAGTGATCTACCTCCCAGTGGGAGAGGTTTTCCCGGCGCCGGAAGAAGTTCTGTAAATAATGATGATTTGTTGCAGCTTTGGGCTTCCTTGGGGCTTAAGGGCTCGCCCTCCAGGGAAGCCCTGTTTGACTTAATCCAGTTGGGGGCTGCTGTCAAACAGTTGCCGGTGATAGCGGAGGTTGACCCTCTGTCTATCGTCGACGTTGTTGTGGCAGGGGCCTCCGACGAGTTGGGTCAAACCCCTGCCTTGGTTCCCGATGCAGATGAAGGCTTAGTTCCCCCCTCCGAACATCCTTCGAGGGAGGAGCTAAGTCCTACGGTCTCTCCTGCAGGTGATTCTTCCCCTTGGGGGAGTTCACTGACAGAGACTCCTCATTGGAGGACTGAGGATGGTCTCCCTGCCGCCCCTAGAGGACGTATCCATCGGAAGGCTCGCCGTAGAGGTCTTCCTTCTCCTCACAAGGGAGTTAGGAGGCGCCTTTTCGGCTCTTCGCTATCGCAGTCCCCCGCAGAGGATCCTCCTCGCTGTGCTCCGACCGTTGCAGCTGCATCTTTGGACCTCTCTGCCGATCGTTCTCCTTCGCCTGCCAGACCTTCGGACCTGCCGTCTCCATTCCTGGCTGCTGACCCGCGTTGGGCGCCCACGCATCCCGTTTTCCAACGGGCACCGGTCCCTTAGGGGCATAAGTGCCAGGTATCCCCTGTGCTTCAACGTTCTCCTGCGGTGAAGCCTTCTCTTCGTAGAACTTCATCTTCGGAGACAACGCCCCAGAGGCCTCCTGCAGCTGAGACTTCTCTCCATCGTTCTTCTGCTCTTCAGCGCTCACCTGCTCACCAGCGCTCACCTGCGGCTCTTCCTGCTCGCCAGAGCTCTCCTGTTCGCCAGCGGTCTTCTCCTCGCCAGCGTACAGCAGCGCGCCCACGATCTCCTGCTCGCCAGCGCTCTTCTCCTGCACGCCATCGTTCGCCTGCGTGCCCACGATCTCCAGATCTGGGCTCAAATAGGAAGACTATAGCTTCTCCTTCTCTTCAGCGTCAGCCATCGCCTATGCACCATCGCGCGCAGACTCCAGACCCTTCTGCGCGCCCTCCTGTTCACCCACGCGCTAGGGGGAACACCCCTGCGCGTGAGCGCTCGCCTAGAGCTCGCAGAGATCCTGCTCGCCCACGCGCTCGCGAACCCTCTCCTTCACGCGTGCAATCCCTTGCACCTCCGCCTGCGCTTCCTGATGCTTCGGATCATAATTCTGCGCACCCTCGATCTCTTGAGTGCTCGCTCGCTCCTACGCCTACGCGCCATCGCTCTCCAGCGCGCCCACGCCCCCTCTCGCCATCCCGGAGATCCCCTACGCGCCCGCGCGCACCCTCTCCTATGCGCAGTCGCTCTCCTGTATGCCCTACGCGCCATCGCTCGCCTGTGCGCCATCCCCCGCCAACGCGCCATCGCTCTCCTGCACACCAACGCTCGCCCGCGCGCCCACGCGTGCCCTCGCCATCATCCCCGCGCTCACGCGACCGATCGTGATCGTAGTAGGATTCCATCGTGCGATCACCAGCGCGATCAGGAGGCACAGCGACCGCGCGAGCCACCACGTGAGCCTACAGGAACGAGAGCAGCCAGGTCATCCTCACGTTCCCCTCCCCCCGCAAGCGCAGACCAGCGCGCTCGCAGGTGGGAGGGAAATCGCCAGATGGGTCCAGGAACCAACCTTCTTCTTCCCTTTCCTTCCAGGCAGGTCCAGCAGTTGTGTCTACTCCTAAGGATCACCCGATCCCTTCCCTTCAGAGGGAGTCTCTAGTAAGCAGCCATGGTTTGCATCCCTCATCAGAGCTGTTGTTCAGGCACTAAACCAGTTCCAGGTCTAGTGGAAATGACAGTTAACTGGAATTTCACATACAGGTCTAGCAGATCAGATAAGGAAATCCATTTGAGTTAGAAGGCACATACATAAACCCACAGCTATAGTAATTTCAAGTTAATTCTTTAGTATGCTTCTATCAGGACGACATGATCTGACCCAAAAAAACGGATTTTGAGCAAAGCGAAAAATCTATTTTTGGGTGAGTGTGCCATGTCGTCCTGATGGATCCTCCCTTTGCTGACCTCTCCCAAAATTACTTTATCTGCGGCCATTCTTGCTTAACGACAAGAAAAGGAATGAAGTCGTAGTAGTAATGGGGAGGGAGGTCCATCGGGTACCTAGATCGGCACCCCCTTCTTTCGCCACTCCTCCCCCTTTCATCAAAGAGTTGAATCTATTCGGGGTGAAGATTTTTATGTGTCGTATCTAAAAAATACGTTCCCTGATCCCTTGCGATATCCTTAATTGGATACTCGCGCCAATAGTTAGAATCCTGGAGACCTTCGGTTTATTTCTCTGGGAATATCACTGTAGCTGATATCTCTTAGAAAGCTACCTAAAGGAACCTTCCATCAGGACAACATGGTCTGAGCCCAAAAATAGATTTTTCGCTTTGCTCAAAATCCGTTATATGCTACAGTAATATGCTATAGTAATAGAATAGTCGTGACAATTACATACAAAGTTGCCTCTGTCTACTTTCTGTCCCAAAGCAGCCTAAAAGTAATTTTGAAGTGATGAGGTAAGTTTTGTCAAAGCTGAAAGATATACTGCTGTAATCGCTATCTCGACTACATTTTTGTCTCCGAATAGGCCTACTACCAAATTGTTTAGATTTAGCGGCCACAGAAATTAAATGTTTCATATGCGTATCATTAGCTTTACTAGTAATCATTTGGTTAAGTTATAAGTCATTCCTGTTTTGAAAGCTAACTAATCACAAACATCTTGGAAGAAAGGTTGTGTATAGTGAAAATTTTCTTGCAAAGCTACGTGATGGCTAGTGTAGGTGTAATATATTAAATATTACTTGTTTAAAACACATGACCTACAGGTCATTGTGGAAGTAAGAGAAGTGTGAGAACTGCCATAGTCATATTCTAAGCAGGATGCGATTGCCAAACCTCAGCAATGTAACATTTTTCATGAAGAAGAAGTCTGTGAGAACGGAACAAGCATCTTCCGGTATAAATGTTGTGTTTACTATAATTCCATAAATGCTGAGATACCTGTGTAAACTTTAGTATGAAATTGGATATTTGTATCAGTTCACTTTACGATGTCATACAGAATGGTCATCCGACCAAACCAGCTATACTCCTGTGATGGAGATGTTAACACTGTTCTTAAAGAATAAATATTTTAAAGTTAACTTACTTAGACTTTACTTGAAGATGTAACATACTGTGATGCGTTGTTGGGCATTTTCTTTTTCTTTCATTAAGCACCACTTTAATATTATTTTAATTAAATAAATGTATCTCTTTCAATCCTTTCAGTGCAATAAAATTATTTATATCTAGACCCTCAGGAAAGTGGGTGATGGTAAAATGCCGTATAGTTCCTTAACTTTACTTCTTGAACTTGATGTACATTAGCTTTACAGTAATCTTCTACGTGGAATAATTGGGTTTTAAATACAGACTGGAACAATATAAATTCTTGAAGATTGGAAGCTGCAACCGTAGACTTCTGCTACCACTTCAGCGTTCTGGATGCGAAATCCTTGAATTTTATTTGGGCGATTTAGGGATCGCTTCTTCGTAGCTGTGTCCTCCCAGTGACACGCTTCTTGGTAATTTCTCCTTCAGCGAAGATAATCTTAAACCTCCCGGTTGAAAGGTAATTTGTTGGCAGTTAGGGAACTCGGTCCCTTCGTTGTCCGTCTTTGTAAAATATCTTGTTAACTTGACGTTTAGTCAGTGCAGGCCAATTGTGCACCAGAGGTAGGGCCTCCCCCATGACGGGGGGAGAGGGAGAAGGGACAACCGATTATCGCGGTTACTTGTAGGAAAGAGCCGCCTCCTCTATGCCATCAACTGTTTAAGTAGCTTAGAATAAGGGCGTTGTAATTGCGTCACGTCATGTGACTATTCTTGTGTTCTATTGGTCCCTTCTTCTGACGTAATGGTAACGTCATACATACGTCACTTCCGGTTTCTCGGCAAGCTAACCGGCGCGCATTCCATTTGCGTTGTTTTGGCCAATTTATCGCTTATGTCAGCACTTTTCACAAACAGTGCCTCTCAAGTACCACCTCACACTGATTTTATTTTTCTCGTCTCTCTCTCTCTCTCTCTCTCTCTCTCTCTCTCTTTATTTCAATGTCTCTCTATCGTTTAACTAACGAATAAAACTCATAAAATACTTGATCAAATACACATATCACCTTATTCAGTATGAAATATTTTCCTTTACATGACAATACCAACTCTAATATATAAACACATTTTAGATGACATTTGAAGAGAACCCAAATGTGTGTTAACAACAGTAGCACACCAATATAGGAAGTTGTCATCAGACTGATAATGTCAGACCGAGGAACAGAAATACTTTTCTGTAGGTTTTGATGGTTCATCAGAATGTAGGTTGTACATTAATACCAAGGCTTGAGTGATAAATGAAAGACAATATACTGTATAATTTGTGTATGAAAAATCAATAGTTTCATTTACTGTACATGAACTGTATTTTGCTCGCCCAAACATACAATATTCTATGCAACTGAAGCCATATTTTAGTAATGTACTGTCATCAGAAATTTTTCATTCTCAAACTCATCATCAGTGTTTGAATTATTAGAAAAATTTTCGTAGATAGAAAGATTAGTATATGGACTTAATGAAAGATATCTATTTTGCATGATACTGTAGACACTACTAGAAAATTTATATTTTTTTTCATTATGCCAAATTATATCTCTGGAAAATGAGGGATTCTATCAATGTTTCGTAGGAAACTTGTTTAAATTAATGAATAATGATAATAATAATGATATTAATAATTACAGTGATTCGTTGTGAAAACCTGCTCAATTCATGGGATGTTGAACTTTGGGTAATTGATGGTTTTTTTTTTTCCAATTTTTTTGCTATCCGGTGATGAGTATTTGCCTTAAGAGTCGAGTTCTTATTTTAGTATATACAATTGAAGATTTATGGCAACGACTGTACATTTTTCGCCAAGATCACGTCTTACAAACAAATAGGATAACATACATTATTATAGTTAAGCCTACATTAGTGTAGATAGGCCTACGCCTAATGTTATGATCTTCAGGGATACACATTTTACCTAAAACACGTGGAGTGTCTTATTACGAGTATGTTGACACTAGACCAGATATACCGAGTATGTTGGTTTTCGTCAGAAGTTGCTTGTAGTCTTGTCATCCTCTCATCTAGCCACTACTGGCAGCAAGCAATCTGCGTAGCTGCTCGGGGCTTAACCGCGGTGCTAAACCAGGGGATGTTCCATCCTTACAGAAGAAAATTTCCCGGCAAAGTCCTTGGGAGTCCATTGTATAACAGCTGCCTTTGCACGTAGTTACGTCAAGTATAGCCTTTCCTGGGAAGAAATTGAATGAATTAAGAAGTCTCTCTCTCTCTCTCTCTCTCTCTCTCTCTCTCTCTCTCTCTCTCTCTCTCTCATACGCAATAGAATGCATACTGGTCCATGCATCAATTGAATGAATTCGTTTACTACTTTTAAAATTACTTTTGATTATCCAGTCTTATATATTGGTGTTTCTTGAATTTAATAAAGTGTAAGTATGCGGATACAGTATATACATAATGAATTTGAGGAAATGCTGTCAATCAAATGTTTGCAAATAACATTAACATTTAGTAATCGAATGTTAAAGCGGGTTTATGTCGTTAGGCTAAAATTTATTATAGAATACCGCACACCTTTGAGGAATTTTACTAAGTTTTAATTATATTTATGCCACCTGTGATTAATGGCGAAGTGTGGATGCTAAGTATTGCAGAATCAAAGCCAAGACGGAGCTTTATTGGCTTCGTGCTTGAGCCGCCATTCCTTTATGGGTAAAAATACTATTTTGAAACAAGGCATTGGAAAATGAATGGGATATCTTAGCGAAGTAAAGTGCAATTGCCATATATTTTGTTTTTGGGTGTGTGCGTGAATCAGGTTTTCTGAACGTTGCATGTATTTAGCTGACATCTCTCTCTCTCTCTCTCTCTCTCTCTCTCTCTCTCTCTCTCTCTCTCTCAGTAAAATTATTACTGTAAATGATTTTGTCGATGCACTCATTAAAATTACCAGATGTACAGTGCGTACATCTGTGAATCTGTGGCTAATGTCAATTTTATAACGTAAAAGGAAAAACAAGCTTTAACGTTTATATTCATTATATCATTTATCGCTTAGTTAATAAAACTCAAATAGTTGACTGAACTGGGTAAATGGTTTAGTAACACGCGTCATGATGACGTCAGAATCCTTGATAACCAATCAATCATTAAAACTCCAATCAACTCAAAAGTTGAAAGTTTGATTAAAAATGTCTGCATATTTGATCATGTTACTTCAAAACCAGATGGGTCAAAGCAATCTCTCTCTCTCTCTCTCTCTCTCTCTCTCTCTCTCTCTCTCTCTCTCTCTCTCTCTCTCTCTCTCTCTCTCTGCTTTGTGTCTTAAGGATTTAAAAATGATGAGGTGAATGAAGTCTCTTTGTTAAGATTAATGGCGTGTGTAGGGTTAAAGGTTAAGTTCGTCAGGTCAGCATTTATGCTCAAAATCAGGGGCTGCGATAGTCATTAGTGTTTGTGTGCAATATCTCAGTTCGTTATAAATTTGCATTGACCTTTTTTTCGAAGGGGGGAAGAATTAAACGTTAAATAAAATGTTTTACCTTGTGGCCTAAAGAGGTAATTTTCTAAGTCAGGATTCCATATGATCTCTTCAACTTCCTTCAAAGATTGGGGCAAAGTGAGGAGGAGGAGACCAAGCATTCGCTGCAAGTTGAGTAGAACGACTTTCTGATAGTCATTTGGACATTCCGAGGATTCAGGAGGCGTCCGAACTTCGGACTGAAGGATGATGTCCACCATTTCATGATTGGAATGCCGTAGTCTTTGTAGGTACGCTGGAAAGAAAAGAGAGGAGGTTAACTTGCAAGGCGTATGGGTTTCTTATAGTTTTTGCAAAATTTACTTTTCAATTTGAAAGGGAATCTTGTTTGAAATACTTGATATATAAGTAGCCTACGATTTTATCTTATGTAACTCCTCAGAACTGCCTCGAGTTTAGTCTGTAAGTGTAGAGTTACCAAACCTTCAGAATGCACATAATGTACTGTATTTTAAATCTTGATAGTGCTGGTATATTGAATCGTCATCATGTACGTATTTTTGACAAGTTGTTGATGTTCATGATTTTCTTTAATGTTTTCATATAGGACTAATTATATTAGTCATTTCCTGATTTATCTAATGCATTTCTGTTGTAAAACACACCAGCGTCTATGGAAGTCACCTGGTCTCTTTCAATTATCTGTTGCTATTGTGTACGCAAGGTTGTATTTAGATTAGTAGCGCTTAAAAATCTTAATCTGAGTGATTTCTTGTTAGTTTGAGGATTTCATTTGACATTTGAAAGTGGTGAGGATTTGAGAATACAAAATAATATCAATTTGACCAATTATTACTATCCAAGCTACAACCCTAGTTGGAAAAGCAAGATGCTATAAGCCCAGGGGCTTCAACAGGGAAAAATAGCCCAGTGAGGAAAGGAAATAAGGAAATAAATAAATGAAGAGAACAAATTAACAATAAATCATTCTAAAATAAGTAACAACGTCAAAACAGACATGTCATATATAAACTATTAACAACATCAAAAACAAATATGTCATAAATAAACTATAAAAAGACTCATGTCCGCCTGGTCAACAAAAAAGCATTTGCTCCAACTTTGAACTTTTGAAGTTCTACTGATTCAACCACCCGATTAGGAAGATCATTCTACAACTTGGTCATAGCTGGAATAAAACTTCAAGAGTACTGCGTAGTATTGAGCCTCGTGATGGAGAAGGCCTGGCTATTAGAATTAACTGCCTGTCTAGTATTACGAACAGGATAGAATTGTCCAGGGAGATCTGACTGTAAAGGATGGTCAGAGTTATGAAAAATCTTATGCAACATGCATAATGAACTAATTGAACGACGGTGCCAGAGATTAATATCTAGATCAGGAATAAGAAATTTAATAGACCGTAAGTTTCTGTCCAACAAATTAAGATGAGAATCAGCAGCTGAACACCAGACAGGAGAACAATACTCAAAACAAGGTAGAATGAAAGAATGAAAACACTTCTTCAGAATAGATTGATCACCGAAAATCTTGAGACTTTCTCAATAAGCCAATTTTTTTGTGCAATTGAAGAAGACACAGACCTTATATGTTTCTCAAAAGTAAATTTACTGTCGAGAATCACACCTAAAATTTTGAAAGAGTCATACTTATTTAAAGAAACATTATCAATACTGAGATCTGGATGTTGAGGAGCCACCGTCCTTGACCTACTTACAATCATACTTTGAGTTTTGTTAGGATTCAACTTCATACCCCATAATTTGCACCATGCACTAATTCTAGCTAAATCTCTATTAAGGGATTCACCAACCCTAGATCTACATTCAGGGGATGGAATTGATGCCAAGAGAGTAGCATCATCTGCATCATCATGCACGATTAATTCTCTGACATCTTTTCATATTTTTTATTTTACAATTTCGTTAGTAGTTGGACCAAATATCTTACTTTTAGGATCTTTGATATGCCTTTATGAAGCCAGTATTGTTTACTTTTGTCAACAGTGGTAGGTAATGTGTCAAAAGTCTATTGATTTATTTAGAACAGCGAAAAAACTACCTTACTTACGCGCCCTCCACAAATATAGAAGGTCAGGATCCAGTGCCAGTGGCAGTCTAGAAGCAAGCACGCTGTTCAGTTCCTTTTCCAGAGATCTGAGGTCGATTGGCTCTGCTTTCGTGATGGTGGCATATGAAGGAATGATCAGTTGCTCTGAAGAATTTAAAGACCCTGCTGAAGCAGTACTTTGTGGCTCTGAATTATTTAAAAGCGGCGAAGGAGTATTCAATTGCACTGAAGGAATTAAAAGCTCTGAAGGAGGAGTATTCAATTGCAATGATGGATTTAAAAGCTCTGAAGGAGGAGTATTCAATTGCACTGAAGGATTTAAAAGCTCTGAAGGAGGAGTATTCAATTGCAATGATGGATTTAAAAGCTCTGAAGGAGGAGTATTCAATTGCACTGAAGGATTTAAAAGCTCTGAAGGAGGAGTATTCAATTGCAATGATGGATTTAAAAGCCCTGAAGGAGGAGTATTCAATTGCACTGAAGGATTTAAAAGCTCTGAAGGAGGAGTATTCAATTGCAATGATGGATTTAAAAGTTCTGAAAGAGGAGTATTCAATTGCACTGAAGGATTTAAAAGCTCTGAAGGAAGAGTATTCAATTGCACTGAAGGATTCAATTGCTCTGAAGGAGGAATATTCAGTTGCACTGAAGGGTTAAAAAGCTCTAAAGGAGGAGTGCTTAGTTCTTCAAAAGTATACAAATTCTTGTGTAAGGGAATATTTAGTTTCTCAGACAAATTTAAAGGCTCAGAATGAATATTTAGTTGCTTTAAAGGACTTGAAAGCTCTGGTAACTGTTTTGCCAAGCTAGATTTTGTGGCCTTATTTAAAAGTTTTTCAGATTTTTGGAAAAAGAAGGCTGAAGTGAAATCTGTAATTATGTCAAAAATAGATGTTGCAGTCAAAGAATCCAGTTTACCTGATGTAGTTATACTATTTTGTGTGGAGGTTTTAGAACTGTGATTTCTGTTAATTTCTTTTATTTTTGGTGTTATGGGTTTTTCAGTGGGTCTGTTCCTGACAGAGCTTTTCTCCTGGGATAATAAAAGGTTTGAATTACTTGGGAGAGCTGAATATTTGCTTAAACTTCCGTAATTTTTGGGTGAATGCTCATGTGTGATAATGTTTGTTAGTAAGGAGTTTTTGGGTGGCGTATCTATGACTTTATTATTGAGCTTATGTGACTTCTTAAGATTTACCGAGTGAGTTTGATTTAACATTTTGATTTTTCCATACACTACAGATGTATGCCTTTTCTTGGGGAAGGTTTGTTTTATTGTAAATGTCTGGGTGGTCATTGAAGGTTTATAAGAAGTATCTTCAGTCTTTGAAGAGAACGGTTTAAGGTTTGGAGTAGAAGTTTGAAGGTATGGCGTTTGGCTAGTCTTGAAAGTGTTTGCCATATGAGTAATTCTGAAAGACAACGGTTTAGCTGATATTGATGTGTGATTTAATTTACTGAAAGAAGATATGAGGGAGCTTTCAGTCACAGATTTGTCTTCATATGTATTTGAAACCATCGTAGTAGGATCCTCATATGATGTCGATAAAGTCTGGTTTTGGTTTGTTTGGTTTAGAAAGTGCGGTTTTTCAGTAAAGAGGACGCCTCTTTCTGTTGATAAGTCGC
>NC_090727.1:179915501-179935501 GCF_036898095.1 Palaemon carinicauda | reverse complement strand
TATACAATAGAACAGTCATTCCTTATATATTTCATTTATTCATATGGCATCTCTCTCTCTCTCTCTCTCTCTCTCTCTCTCTCTCTCTCTCTCTCTCTCTCTCTCTCTCTCATCTATTTATAGCCTACTTTATTAACCCAGGTCAAACATACAATCGCACTGTTACCACAGTAGTGTATCATTTTTCTAGTAATACCAGATACTGGTATTTTACACCTCTTAACCCCCTAGTTGCTGTCCTGGACACCATCTCTCTGAAACATTCTCAAATACAAAAAAAGACATTCATCCATCGTTTTAAAAGGCATCTCCTTTTTATTTGATATCCACCAACTTTCAGTATTTACACAATCCACAAAGTGGTGGATTCTCTTTTGAATAATTAATTTTTCTTATTTTATTTTTTTTTTATTTTGAAAGGCATTTTTTCTCAAGTATTGCAATTGTAATAGGGTTAACCAAAACCCCTTTTGTTTTCAGTCTTATACTTTCTGATTTCTGGACTGTATACACTTACTGTCACTGTTCCCTCTCTACTAGCGACAACTTTATGTAAACCTTAAGGCGGGTTCACACTGTCGAACGGTTCGTCGAACGCTGTTCGACAGACAAGTGTTTGAAGTGATGTTCGAATGTGTGAACGGGGTATTTGGTTGTCTACATGTTTGTCGAACAGTTGGAAGAAAGTTTGTTCTCGCCAGACTTTTGTTTGCTGTGTTTCATTGTCCACAAACATTATGCATTTGTGACTGACTCCACATTTTCAAACCGTTTGAGAAGCGGGTTCGACAACCGGGTTCGACGAACCGCTGGACCGTGTAAACCCTGTTTTAGATTTAAAAGTCACGCATAAGAGGAAGAGGCAAGGGATAGGTCATCTCCTATGTTGCATTATGCCTCAGAGACTAACCTCTCCACTCAATCTAGCAATAGAATGGCCAGACAATGGCAGGTAGGCTTACAGGACCACATATCTGTTGCCCTAGAGACAGGAATTCCAAATCTCTAGCCCAAGAGACAGGAACCCCCAAATCTATATCCCTAAAGACACGAGAGACAATAAAGTTGCGGATGCTATAAGTGAATACTGAAGGGGTCACTGTGGGGTTCGAACTCCCGACCTTCATATTAGGAAACAAATAATTCGAATAGGCTGTTGTTGATAGGTTGTTGCCTTTATGGTGTTTGTGTTGATTTGGTGATGCCACTTCATTTGACGTAAATGATTCAATGGAAATTGCAACCACGTACATTATTGCGTCTCCGTTTTGATATTTTACATTTTACTCCCTCCAACGAAGTTGGGAGGAAGTTATGTTTTCGCCCCAGTTTATCTGTTTGTGTGTTTAATTGTGAGCAACTTCCTGGCCACAATTTTACTTATAGAGTAGTGAAACTTTCAGGGATTCAATTTTGAAAGCCCTACATCAAAGGTCAAGGTCAAGGTCGAGCAAAAGGTCGGTCAAAATAAGCTGCCGTGGTGGAGGTCTGTACTCTTAGAGGCCCTTTGCATAAGTAGGCGTCGGAGGTGAGGATTATATAATGATTTTTTTTTTTTTTTTTTTTATATGTATTAATCTCTCGCACCTTCGCTCGGTTAGCATTTATGCATGTTGCATAAGATTTTTCATAATTTTGACTATCCTTTAGTTTGCATTCAGATCTTCCCAGACTGTCGCATCCTGTACGTAGTACAAGATATGTTGTAAGGTCTAACAGTCATGTCTTCCTTATCATAAGACTCAATGCTACACACCATTCTAGAGGTTTCATTACAGCAGTGACCAGATTGTGGAAGGGTCTTCCTAATCAGGCAGTTGAATCGGTGGAACTTTAGAAGTTCAAACTTGCAACGAAATTTTTTTTATATTTAACAGGCTAAAATTGACAGGTTTATTGGAACATTGTTATTGATCTTGGAATATTTTATATTTATTCAATACTTCTCTTATCGTTTATTTATTAACTTTCCTTATTGGGCTATTCTTCTCTGTAAGAGCCTTTGGGCTTATAGCATCCTGACTAGCTTAATCATCATCATCATCTCTCACGCCTATTGACGCAAAGGGCTTCGGTTAGATTTCGCCAGTTGTCTCTATTTTGAGCTTTTAAATCAATTACTTCTTCATTCATTGTCTCCTACTTCACGCTTCATAGTCTCCAGGCCTTGGTCTTCAAACTCCTCTAGTGTCTTGTGTAGCCCCGTTAAATGTTTGGTAAATTAATCTCCCTTGGGGAGTGCAAAGAGCATGCCCAACTATCTCCATCTACCCCTCACTGTGATCTCATCCACATATGGCACTCGAGTAATCTCTCTTATAGTTTCATTTCTAATCCTATCCTGCCATTTTAACTCCCAATATTCTTCTGTGGGCTTTGTTCTCAAATCTACAAAATCTGTTATTTGTTTCATTGTCATACCCCGACTCATGTTCATATAGTGACACCGATGTCACTAAACTGATATATAGCCTGATTTTTATCTGCAATTTCAGGAGATTTGATTTTCAAATTTTACTTAACATAGCCATTGTCTAATAAAGACTCTAATTTGTAGCTTAGCTAGTAATAATAATAATTAGTTCTGATAAAGGTCTCGCAAATTAATTTCTGCATTGTTTGTGTGTTAACTTGTGTGTGTGTTGCTCTGACTTACCTGCCGTATCATTAAGGAGACGAATAGGCGCAGGTGTGATGACAACGATGCCACTAATTTCTTCAAAGCATGTGAGCATTAAAACAGCCACTTTAAGGAACACTGTTAAACAACACCTTAAAGAACCGAACCTTTTTTTCATCTTTTCCCGACGCGTCATTAAATGATTCATTAATTAAGAATAAAGAGAAAATGGAAGTGATGAACAGAGAATTTTCTTCAAGAACACGATGTCCTGTCAAGGGTGGAGATGTGCGAATCCACAAGATAACCTGAGCGTGACAAATATTAGGAGACGGGATGACGCCAATGTTCACTCGGTAGTGGGAAAACAAATGCCTCAGTCAAGGAACTGAAGTGATCGTTCGATCTCCGTAACCAACACTGACGTAGAAGACAGCCTTCTCTTCTTTTAGTTTGTATCCTTTCTAGTCTCTTGCTCATTCTACTTCCTCCTCCTCCTTCCCCTCCTCCTCCTCCTCCTCCTCGTCCTCCTCCTCCACCACTTCACAATGAGGCTTTCTTTCGTGAAAGGCAAGTTGAGTAACCACGGATTTCTAGTGCTTGTTTATTGTATGTTTGTCCATGTATTAATGTGTTATATATATATATATATATATATATATATATATATATATATATATATATATAAATATATATGTATATATTATATATATATATATATATATATATATATATATATATATGTATGTGTGTGTGTGTGTGTGTGTGTACAATGATAGTTATATATTGTACACTTATGATCCAATGGTAAGCTACCTTATGTATGTCTCTATGTTAAGGCAGTGGTACTCTTGTAACTATTTTTTAAGTGTGAATTGCAAACTAATGAAGTTTGCATGAAAGTCCCATAGAACGCGATGAAGTTGATATAATATAATACTGACATACAAGTGTTATCTACTCCGTATAAAGAATAGTATATTATTCTTCCCTTTCTATAGCCCATTCTGTTTTTGTTTATTACCTTCCCATCTTCGCAGTAACACAGATATCACAAGCGCATCCCTTGTCTCCACATCCTCTTCTCTCTTCCTACTCCCCCCTCCCACTATATCTCTCTTCCACTTGTCATTAGAGATAGGGGCATTAACCTTTTATGTAATAAAAAAATTCTCTTGTTTATTTTCTTGTTTTTAGATTATTTGACGTGGTGGTTGTTGTTGATTTTTGTGGGAGTTTTCCTTATCGGGCTTTTAACTGACGCAATTTGGGGCAAGAGCTTATTTTAACATAGGACAAACAACTAAACAAAGACTGGCACTGGTACTGGGAGCCTAAACCAGTTCACGTTGAAATCGTCAGTTTGGAAAGATACTTAGCATTTAGAAATTGTTTTCTGTATGCTATTCATTGTCCTGTTAAGTTCGAGTTTGAAGTACAACACTTGTTTATCAGTGTGTATATATATATATATATATATATATATATATATATATATATATAAATATATATATACACATATATGTATATATATATATATATATATATATATATATATATATATATATATATATATATATATATATATATATATATATATGAACATATATCACAAGCACACGTGATTTCAATCAATGTAAATATCACCCACGAACGGCATTTAATACCGAATTCTATCTTTGGGAATATATATCCACTTGGAATTCATTTTATGGTAACAGCTTCTGGCCGGGTGGAGATTCGAACCCCCACCTGTGCGGCTTGTAACTATGCCTACAGTGACTCTACCGAGTGAGCTATCAAGAGAGAATAATAGTTTATGACAATTCTCCGTACATATTCCTAAAATTCGATAGGAATATGTACGGAGAATTGTCATAAACTTTTATTCTCTCTTGATAGCTCACTCGGTAGAGTCACTGTAGGCATAGTTTCAAGCCGCACAGGTGGGGGTTCGAATCTCCACCCGGCCAGAAGCTGTTACCATAAAATGAATTCCAAGTGGATATATATTCCCAAAGATAGAATTCGGTATTAAATGCCGTTCGTGGGTGATATTTACATATATATATATATATATATATATATATATATATATACGTATATATATATATATATATATATATATACGTATATATATATATATATATATATATATACATATATATATATATATATATATATATATATATATATATATATTCTATCATCATCATCTACGCCTATTGATGCAAAGGTCATCATATAGTGTATATAATTTATATATATATATATATATATATATATATATATATATATATATATATATATATATATATATATATATATATATATATATATATATATATATATATATATATATATATAGGCGTCAATAGGCGTAGGAGATGATGATGATGATGATTATGATGATGATGATGATATATATATATATTTATATATATATATATATATATATATATATATATATATATATATATATATATATATACATACATATATATATATATATATATATATATATATACACTGTATAGTATAGCCGTACACTTTCTCTTTATTATATAGCGGAGATTATTATTCTCTTAAGCTAAGCTACAACCCTAGTTGGAAAACCATGATGGTATAAGCCCAGTGAGGAAAGGAAATAAGGAAACAGATTAGTTTGCCTGAGTGTACCCTCAAGCAAGATATCTTTAACTGTACACTCTCGCATTGCATATGTATGGATCTTGTACATACATGTATATAAGTATGTCCATTATGTAGGCTATATGTAAATTGCCTATTTCATGAATTAGACAGTCAGTGAATAATCCACGAAATAGACATTTCATTGCCCGTTTTTAGAAATTTGCAGCAATTTGCCCAATTGTGTATAGACCCATAGAATTTGCCTAATTTGCAAGAGAAAATAAACATCTGTTATTTTTTCCGCTTTCATTCATTTCGAAAAAAAATCCACTTAAGGTCATTACATTGCAATTAGTACTGATAGGAATTCAATTTCTCTCTTTACTTTCTTTTTCTTGAGTGTTTACTTGATGTGTGGTACTAATTATTCAAATATACCTCGCGAGAGAGAGAGAGAGAGAGAGAGAGAGAGAGAGAAGAGAGAGAGAGAGAGAGAGAGACCTTTTGTGCTTATCCATAATATTATTATTACGAGTTTTTGGCTTTTCTCCACCCCCAAAATACCGGTCGACAAACCGCTTCATCAACGTTTACACAAAATTAATCATCTAGATTTCTAGAAAGTTTCCCAGGGAATATTTGCATAAAAGTCTCATGATATTCTGTCCTATTTCTGGAAATAGGCAAGTTGCTAGTTGCTAATAACAAGTTCGTAAAGGGATTTTTTTTTCGGAACTAATTTATTTCATGCTTGTGTATGCAATTTAATTTTGTATATGATAAATTCTTATGCTGAAACTATACACTGATACCCTCCCCACTGTTGCTCTCAAGCTAGAAACGGAATAAAATTGGTGTATGGTACATAATGAAAATGCCTAATACATAATGAAAAAACGCAATGCATAAAAAAGAAATACTTGAATCATATCATCATCATTATCATCATCATCAATAACATCATCATATGTATCACAAATTAATTATATACACAATTAAAGAAAATGAAATACCTAAGTGGAGAGTACATCAATTCTCAAGAGTAATTTTACTTAACACATATTTTTACATTTAATGTCATTAGGATGGCAGTGAATGTGACATATTTGACCACCTCTTGGTGTCACACTTAGAAGCTCAACAACATTATGTGAACCCTTGACCTCCGGTTCTAGAGTGAAGGGCTGCAATTTTACGAAAAGGTAATACATCGTGTTTCAAACAGTAAGACTAAAATAGTCGTGAGGTGTATTGAAATGTATTTTAGATTGTATCAATATAATGCAGTTTGAGAGAGAGAGAGAGAGAGAGAGAGAGAGAGAGAGAGAGAGAGAGAGAGAGAGAGAGAGAGAGAGAGAGAGAGAGAGAGAGAGAGTAGTACAAGTGTCAAACTTACCTTGAATATTGTTTTCATTAAACCAGCCTCCATAATCTCTACTAGTGTAGAATATACTGCAGCCTTACGGCACATCAGGGACCCACTCCAAAATATCCTGACACTCGGAATTTTGCCGAAATCTATACTTGGCGTAGGCACCATCATCCAGCTTATTATTAACCTTTCACGAAAAGCCCCCCCGCCCCCCCACTTTTCTCCCTTCTTCCATGATCTCACGAAAAAGTAATAACTGAACTTTATAAATAGCCTACAGCGGTCCAGGATCCAGATCTCAATATCAAGATATTGACTGCTTATGGTGCTACCGTAATTGATATGCTTTTTTTATTAAGCGCACTGGCTGGGTAAATTATGAATTAGGCATGATATATATACACATACATACATACAGTATATATATATATATATATATATATATATATATATATATATATATATATATATATATACACACACACACCTTAATGTGATGAAAGGGTTTGCGTATCGCCATAATCAGCAAAGCTATACCAGTCAGGGTCACGCATACTAGGTTGGTTTGCTGTGAACAATAAGACGAAATTTCTCACCATCACCAATTCGCAGTGGCTAGTGTGGTGATGAAAAGAGGCCAATGTCGGCCCCATTCTCCATCGGCAGTGGAACAACTGCCCAAGGTGGCAGACAGTTACATACCACTGCAGAGACTGCTAAAAATCTCTGGACTAGAACAGACCCCCTTTGGAAACTGAACCTTGCAACGTACAATGTTAGGACCCTGTCTAGAGACGACCTTGCTCGTTTAGTAGTTATAGCCGAGTTGAATAAATTGGAATATAATAGGATTAAGCAAATTTAAAAGAACTGGGTAATCTTTTATAGCGTTAAAAAAGGGCCATATGCTTTGCTTCATAAGACATGAATAAAGAAAATCAAGTGTATTTTCTTATTTTCCTAGGAAGCAGTTTAAATGTATGCAAATAAAATGGATTTACTTTGAATATAAAAATGAATAAGATAACTGAGCAAACAAATTGATTAGACATCAAGTTACTACAATCAAACAATACACGTATAAAATTACCACAACCAAACTCAATACATATATGCAGAATAAAGTAAGCACTGATGTGCGTTGTCTTTACCCCGAAAAGAGGATTCTATTTTATAGGAAAATTTTAATGCAAATGTAAAAGATCAATGATTTCACTAAATCATCATCAAATAGTTTTTTACTTTCTCTTTCCCAATCATGGAAATTAGCTTCTAGGGTCTCCCCTTCACTACATTCCTCTTACTCAGTGTACCATCACATGGTGATTGTGCTTTATCGTTAAATGTAGCCTCAAATTCCCTTTTATATACCAATGGAATGAAAGAGGAATTGCACTTTTCAGTCTCTTCCCTACTTTTTACTTCGAGCATAGTTGCAACGGTTACTTCACCTTAAGAAATCAGCTTTATCTGTTTTAACTATACACACTGGAAAATTAGTAGATTTAAGAAGTGGTTCTTTAATGAATACATGGTCTCCAATTTCTGATAGCTTATGGTTGACGGATTAGTATCCATATCGTTTATCAGTTTCTTGGTTCACAAGCTGCACAAGAAACTCAATATATATATCTATCATAATTTCCCCAGCCTTTCGTAATTTTCTGTGGCTGTCCTTCATATGGGAAATCAGAGATATATCAGGTACCCAAGTATAATCAGTGATAGATAAAGGATGTAAATGTGAAACAGTATTTAAAGAAATTAATTTGTCCCATAATTAAAATTTCTGGAGTTATAGGAGAGGGTTCAGGTTAATTTCCATCATTGCTTCGCAAAATATTCTTCAAGGGCAATAAGACGACGATTTACTCTATGTAAAATCTTTTTGACATCAAAGTCAAGATCTAAATATTCTAGAACCATATTCCGAATAGAGCTTTCAATAAGCCTACTAACTATCTTCACACACGATTTCACTAAAGATTCAAGTTCATTGCAGCTTCTGTAGTATTGCTGGCAACTCAGATTTTATGTCGTTCTCCATGAAATAAGATTGTGTATCCTTATCACTTAAAAGTTTTTCAAGCGTTCTAGCACCCGAAATCAGCTGTAAACCTTCGTCATTAGACAGAGTTCAGGTACCCCAAATATGAAATAATGGAGCTGAAGAGCTCAAAAAAAAAAAAGTAAAAAAAAAAGGAGATACAACAGAAAGGTCTACATATACCTTTAGTTTTATGGTTCTTGACCATAAACGTAAACATGTGATACGTAATATCCAAACCTTTGATTTCTTACCCCTCCAGTACACCCAGTAAGGTCCAAAATAATGTATGAAAATGCTCCTTTGAGGTATGGTTGGAGGGGAAACCCTAAATTCCATATATGGGGAGTGGTTCATCTTGTAATTGCTGCTATTAAATCTATGTCAATGATCCTAAGCATTAAGAACCTTCTTTGCAGTAAGGAAATTAAAAGGAATCCAAAATTATATCCTAATTTCAGATATTATAGCATATATTCCAGAATGATCTAACTTAGTATGAAATTCTCTGGTAATTTCTTCAAAATTTTGGCAAAAAAAAATTGGGGAACTAATTTTTACTCTCTCTCTCTCTCTCTCTCTCTCTCTCTCTCTCTCTCTCTCTCTCTCTCTCTCTCTCTCTCTCTCTCTCTCTCTCTCTCTCTCTCACAAATTTTTCTTTTAAATCTTAGTAAACCATATTTGTTATCAATAAATAAATTTAGTTGCCTTACTATGTTGGGTATATCTCTTAATTTGATGGTTCATGTCTTAGGAATATTTAAAAAATCAGGAAAATTTTGTCGTCGGTCATGCAAAATTATAATCTGCCACGCTTTCAAAGAAATTTCATAATTACTGAAAACATCTAAATGGTCATACTTGCCAGATTTGTTCTTCAATTTCAGTTTGACTTTGTTTTTTGAATGTCAGTATATATTTGTAGACAGAAATCAAATGAAGCCAACTGGAACTTCCAACTGTTAAATTCAAAATATTTCCCATCTCTGGCTCTGTCACACTTCTTAGCTCACACTGGTCCTCTGAATCTTCAAGTACATTGGTTAAGGGATTTGGGATTGTTACATCCATATTGCCATCTTCTAAGCTATCCTGAATGGTATCAGGTCCTGTCAAGAAATTTGATTGTCAACCTCTTATAACAGAAGGACCTGGTAGTACAATCTGCAGAATTTATTGCATCTGTACAAAATTTGATTAAAGTCACAGGGACATTTTTACATAAATTCCCGATTCGATGCAACCTGTTCGTAAAAAAAGATACTTAATCTTTTTGATTTATCAAACCTATGTGTTCGAGAATTTAGCTAAGTTGGTGCAACTCTATATCTGAGAATACTACCAATTTTGTTATGTTTATGGGTGACATTCTCCGTACCACTGAATTCAATCTTGATTCCAATTCCAAGAACACCATTAATTGCTTGCAAATTTTAGTCCACTCTCGTAAGTCATTATATGACAGTTTATCATTCTAACCAACTCCTTTCCTGCACTGTAGCGAATGCATGAATAATCTCTCCCTGTTTAATAAGGGACCATAAAATGAAAACATAGACATTAGCTGCAACTCATCTTAAAATCTTTATTTTGGTTTTTGCATCCCTATCAAGTAACTACTCGTGAAAAGAGTATCCTTGCTTCTGTCTCAAATCAAACCAAGCAGTTTTACTCTTTTGGGAGCTTTTTCATTACCTTCATCTATATGTTTCTGCAAAGATTCATCATGGTTTATGAATCAATGCAATACAAATTGATAGGGAAAAAATATACTTTTAAATTTATGTGCCCATTTAGTACTAGGCGGTATATCTTAACAATCCATGCTTGCCAACGGTTGTATAAACGTATGAACAACTTGGTGGAGTAACGAGAACTTTGGGTTGAAAGAAATGCCCCTCTAAATCTCAATGAAGTCACTGGCAGCAGGGTGACGGATTGGGTTTAAGGCGATAGATGAGATGTCTTTTCGGCTTTTACTCCAGATGCTTGGCAGATGATCTTACTGGAATTAATATAGACCGCAGGGGTCACTTGCCTTCGATAGGCACTCCGCATCACAAGAAACTGGCTATCCTTTGATGAATTTAGCCAATGAATCCTCTGAGGCCCTTTGCGTCAATAGGCGTAGGAGGGGGTGATGATGATGATATGCCCATTTCAACGTTTAAGCATCATTGGTTATGTAAGCTGAATTATCCATGTCAGCTAAGTTATATAACTCTTTCTTTAATTTCTTCAGATCAATATTATCACCTTGAACCTCTTAACATGAAAACTTTATAAAGTACCAAATTAATAAAGCTGGACTACATGGCAAACCAAGTGGAAATCTGCAACGTTTATAAAAAATTAGGGATAGTCCTTTTTAGAGGCATTTCTATCCCAATAAAAGAGTAACTTAATTTGATCTGAAGGCCCTAAGTTATCAGAAGTGCATTTTTAATAACAAAACATTAATTTTTTTCCTTAACATAAACTGTGAAATATAAGTTGAAATCTTCTTATTCAAAAAAAAAAAAAAAAAAAAAAAAAAAAAAAAAAAAAAAAAAAAAAAAAAAAAGTGTTTGATTATGAGTTATTATTATAGGTTTACCTGGCTCAGATTCACTCAAATTGGACAAAAATACATTACGACATTTTGTTGTCTCACGAGCCATCCTGAACACTGGCCTGTGAGGTAAAAAGCTATGTTGTGAGTTATCGTCCAAGAATTGCTCAAGGCTTGATATTGTAGAATGGCCTGGCGTTCCTGTTCTTTAAAAACCCCATCAATCATTTGTAAAGCATTATCCTTTTTACTAAATTTCTTTAAATTTGATTCTAATATTGCTTTCGACAAGCTTTGACTCTTATCAAGCAAATGAGCTACTTTGCCTTTCCATAAGAGGCATACCTAACCTTCCTTCACTATCTCTAAATGTATTTTCTGAAGAAAATGCTGTTACCCTCCTGTTCTCCTCCATAAAGTCTTCGACTCATACATGTCAGAATCACTAATTAAAACTTTCTGCTTTTGAGGAAGGAATTTCTTCTGCTGTTTTCTCAAGTATAGCTTCAACAATCTAACCCTTATTATTCAAAACTGAAATACTAACGTTAGCAGGAAACTTAACTTCCTCTCCAGAATCTAAGAACAATCCATCTGTATCTTTAATACTGGCAACTTCAAGGGAACCGTCACCATTTATACAAACTTCAGAGTAATGCTTTATCATATCTTGTAATAAAGCAAGATTGTGCTTTTACCTCTCAATGTCACCTACTAGCATCACTACTAATGGTGAATCTAAGTAAACTGAGGGAAACACATCAGAACTACCTCCAAACAGCATATCATTCTGAGGAACTAAATGCGAGTTATCATTTCTCAAAAGCCATTTTATGTCTTCAAATTGTCCTTTAGATAGATGCTTAGTTTTGTCATCTAAAACGTAGCTCTTATCCTATAAGGTTTGAAATATCTCAGAGATGCCAGGCAAAGCTAATTTCAAATTAATAGACTTCATGACAATGGCAACAAAATTATTTTAACTCAACTTGAACTTGTATACTATTATTATTATTATTATTATTATTATTATTATTATTATTATTATTATTATTATTATTATTATTATTATTTGCTAAGCTACAACCCTAATTGGGAAAGCAGGATGCTATAAGCCCAGGTGCTCCAACTGGGAAAATAGCCCAGTGAGGAGAGAAAAAAAGGAAAAACTAGAAGAGAAGTTTAACAACAGTAATAACATTGAAATGAGCCTTTCCTATATAAACTATAAAAATTTGAAAATACCTAGAAGATCAAAACTTAAATATAAAAAGAAGAGCAACAAGATAGAATAGTTTGCCAGAGTGTACCATCAAACAAGATATCTCTAACCCAAGACAGCGAAAGACCATGGCACAGAGGCTATGGCACTATCCAAGACTAGAGAACAATGGTTTGATTTTGGAGTGTCCTTCTCGTAGAAGAGCTGCTTATCATAGCTAAACTGCTAATGGCTTTGAAGACTCGATACCATTCACAAAAAAATAGTAATTAGGATCCGCAACTTCAAAATGCATAGTCATAGCCCAGTCTCCCTTAAAAAAGGTTATTTGACCCCCTGAATCCTTTATACCTCGATCCCCTGAAAAAGAAGGCATAGAAGTCACCGGGTTACAAGAGGTTTTTAAAACTTCTAAATCAGATGGAAGTTGGATTAGGAACCACAGAATTAGAGCTTGATTTTAATTTACTATTCACCTTTAACCTTTGGTTACTTACTCCGTGGTTATCAGAATGACTTTTTGGTCCTTTACAAAATTTACAAAGATAACTGAAATGCCATTTGTTACAATGTCCTCAATTACTTCTAAACTTAAACCTGCAAGCTGAATTTTTATGAGAATCATAAATACAGTTTTTACAATTCAACGGCTTTATTTTTTTTTTCAGTTTTTCTCTGTGGAGTTACATATACCGAACACTTAAAAATTGGGTGGTTATCATCTTCTATACCATCTACCAAATATAAAGAATAAACCTTAACTTTAGATTTTTCAACTATACCACAAAAATCTGAAACTAAACGACTTGAGTTCGGCACAACGCTCGAAACAAACCTTTTTCTGAAGATTATATACACGAATTACATTGAAGGTTTTTTAGATATGTTTATGTCTTTATAAAGAAGTAAAGTTATGCTCATCTATTCGTTGCAACGAGGGCTTATTTGAGCCAGTAATGTGCCTTAACTGATTCCTAAAATGGTCTTTGAACCCACTCCATATTAAAAACTGTAAAACTATTTGTTTTATCTATTCCCAAAGTCTAGTTACTTAGTAATAATTCTCATGTTACTGATGATGTCATGTGGACCAGTCTGTTATGTTAACCTCAACACCAATAGCTGCTTAATAACACTATTGTTGAGACAAAATATCTGCAAATGCTTTCTGTAATCATATCTTGGCTTCTTTATACGAAGGGTTACTGCAATCTAAAGCTTTGGTCAGGGGAAACAGTTCATTGTTCAAAATTGAATAGTGAATGATTCTTTGTCGTCTTTCTTCCTTCTTCTCTATACTCCCATTCTTCTGACCAGGGTAGAAAAAGGCCAGTTGGCCTCTCCACTTGAAGTAAAAACATTTATTAATGACAATTAAAATGGCAAATGTTAAGGAAGTATTTAGAATGTAAAATGTTATGCATATAAACTTCTCTTTATTTATCTCATGTTCATTCTTGTTTCTTCCATTTATGTCATTTCTATTCTTGTTTCTTCCATTTGTCTCATTTGAATTCTTGTTTCTTTCATTTGTCTAATTTTTATTATTGTTTCTTCCATTTGTCTCATTTTTTCTTGTTTTTTCTATTTTTCTCATTTTCATTCATGTTTCTTACATTTGTCTCATTTTCATTCTTGTTTCTTTTATTTGTCTAATTTTTATTGTTTCTTCCATTTGTCTCATTTTCTTTCTTGTTTCTTCCATTTGTCTCATTTTCATTCTTGTTTCTTTTATTTGTCTAATTTTTATTGTTTCTTCCATTTGTCTCATTTTCATTCTTGTTTCTTTTATTTGTCTAATTTTTATTGTTTCTTCCATTTGTCTCATTTTCATTCTTGTTTCTTCCATTTGTCTCATTTTCAATCGTGTTTCTTTTATTTATCTAATTTTTATTGTTTCTTCCATTTGTCTCATTTTCATTCTTGTTTCTTCCATTTGTCTCATTTTCATTCTTGTTTCTTTTATTTGTCTCATTTTTATTGTTTCTTCCATTTGTCTCATTTTCATTCTTGTTTCTTCTATTTGTCTCATTTTCATTCTTGTTTCTTTTATTTTTCTAATTTTTATTGTTTCTTACATTTGTCTCATTTTCATTCTTGTTTCTTCTATTTGTCTAATATTTATTGTTTCTTCCATTTGTCTCATTTTCATTCTTCTTTCTTCTATTTGTCTCATTTTCATTCTTGTTTCTTCCATTTGTCTAATTTTCATTCTTGTTTCTTTTATTTGTCTAATTTTTATTGTTTCTTCCAATTGTCTCATTTTCATTTTTTCTCATTTTCATTCTTGTTTCTTCCATTTGTCTCATTTTCATTCTTGTTTCTTTTATTTGTCTAATTTTTATTGTTTCTTCCATTTGTCTCATTTTCTTTCTTGTTTCTTCTATTTGGCTCATTTTCATTCTTGTTTCTTCTATTGGTCTCATTTTCATTCTTGTTTCTTTTACTTGTCTAATTTTTATTGTTTCTTACATTTGTCTCATTTTCATTCTTGTTTCTTCTATTTGTCTCATTTTCATTCTTGTTTCTTTTATTTGTCTAATTTTTATTGTTTCTTCCATTTGTCTCATTTTCATTCTTATTTCTTCCATTTGTCTCATTTTCATTCTTGTTTCTTCCAGTTGTCTCATTTTCATTTTTGTTTCTTCTATTTGTTTAATTTTTATTGTTTCTTCCATTTGTCTCATTTTCATTCTTGTTTCTTATATTTGTCTCATTTTCATTCTTGTTTCTTCCATTTGTCTCACTTTCATTCTTGTTTCTTTTATTTGTCTAATTTTTATTGTTTCTTCCTTTTGTCTCATTTTCATTCTTGTTTCTTTTATTTGTCTAATTTTTATTGTTTCTTCCTTTTGTCTCATTTTCATTCTTGTTTCTTTTATTTGTCTAATTTTTATTGTTTCTTCCATTTGTCTCATTTTCATTCTTGTTTCTTCTATTTGTCTCATTATCATTCTTGTTTCTTCCATTTGTCTCATTTTCATTCTTGTTTCTTATATTTGTCTCATTTTCATTCTTGTTTCTTCCATTTGTCTCACTTTCATTCTTGTTTCTTTTATTTGTCTAATTTTTATTGTTTCTTCCATTTGTCTCATTTTCATTCTTGTTTCTTCTATTTGTCTCATTATCATTCTTGTTTCTTCCATTTGTCTAATTTCCTTTCTTGTTTCTTCCATTTGTCTAATTTTTATTGTTTCTTCCATTTGTCTAATTTCCTTTCTTGTTTCTTCCATTTGTCTAATTTTTATTGTTTCTTCCATTTGTCTCATTTTCATTCATGTTTCTTCCATTTGTCTCATTTTCATTCTTATTTCTTCCATATGTCTCATTTTCATTCTTGTTTCTTCCATTTGTCTAATTTCCTTTCTTGTTTCTTCCATTTGTCTAATTTTTATTGTTTCTTCCATTTGTCTCATTTTCATTCATGTTTCTTCCATTTGTCTCATTTTCATTCTTATTTCTTCCATATGTCTCATTTTCATTCTTGTTTCTTCCATTTGTCTAATTTCCTTTCTTGTTTCTTCCATTTGTCTAATTTTTATTGTTTCTTCCATTTGTCTCATTTTCATTCTTGTTTCTTCCATTTGTCTAATTTTTATTGTTTCTTCCATTTGTCTCATTTTCATTCTTGTTTCTTCCATTTGTCTCATTTTCATTCTTGTTTCTTCTATTTGTCTAATTTTTATTGTTTCTTCCATTTGTCTCATTTTCATTCTTGTTTCTTCCATTTGTCTAATTTCCTTTCTTGTTTCTTCCATTTGTCTAATTTTTATTGTTTCTTCCATTTGTCTCATTTTCATTCTTGTTTCTTCCATTTGTCTAATTTTTATTGTTTCTTCCATTTGTCTCATTTTCATTCTTGTTTCTTCCATTTGTCTCATTTTCATTCTTGTTTCTTCCATTTGTCTAATTTTTATTGTTTCTTCCATTTGTCTCATTTTCATTCTTGTTTCTTCCATTTGTCTCATTTTCATTCTTGTTTCTTCCATTTGTCTAATTTCCTTTCTTGTTTCTTCCATTTGTCTAATTTTTATTGTTTCTTCCATTTGTCTCATTTTCATTCTTGTTTCTTCCATTTGTCTAATTTTTATTGTTTCTTCCAGTTGTCTCATTTTCTTTCTTGTTTCTTCCATTTGTCTCATTTTCTTTCTTGTTTCTTCCATTTGTCTAATTTTTATTGTTTTTTCCATTTGTCTCGTTTTCATTCTTGTTTCTTCCATTTGTCTAATTTTTATTGTTTCTTCCATTTGTCTCATTTTCATTCTTGTTTCTTCAATTTATCTCATTTTCATTCTTGTTTCTTCTATTTGTTTAATTTTTATTGTTTCTTCCATTTGTTTAATTTTTACTGTTTCTTCCATTTGTCACATTTTCATTCTTGTTTCTTTTATTTGTCTAATTTTTATTGTGTCTTCCATTTATCTCATTTTCATTCTTGTTTCTTCTATTTGTCTAATTTTTATTGTGTCTTCCATTTATCTCATTTTCATTCTTGTTTCTTCCATTTGTCACATTTTCATTCTTGTTTCTTTTATTTGTCTAATTTTTATTGTGTCTTCAATTTATCTCCTTTTCATTCTTGTTTCTTCTATTTGTCTAATTTTTATTGTGTCTTCCATTTATCTCATTTTCATTCTTGTTTCTTCCATTTGTCTCATTTTCATTCTTGTTTCTTCTATTTGTCTAATTTTTATTGTGTCTCCCATTTATCTCATTTTCATTCTTGTTTCTTCTATTTGTCTAATTTTTATTGTTTTTTTCCATTTGTCTCATTTTTATTCATGTTTCTTCCATTTGTCTCATTTTCATTCTTATTTCTTCCATATGTCTCATTTTCTTTCTTGTTTCTTCCATTTGTCTAATTTCCTTTCTTGTTTCTTCCATTTGTCTAATTTTTATTGTTTTTTCCATTTGTCTCACTTTCATTCTTGTTTCTTCCATTTGTCTAATTTTTATTGTTTTTCCATTTGTCTCACTTTCATTCTTGTTTCTTCCATTTGTCTAATTTTTATTGTTTCTTCCATTTGTCTAATTTTTATTGTTTCTTCCATTTGTCTCATTTTCATTCTTGTTTCTTCAATTTATCTCATTTTCATTCTTGTTTCTTCTATTTGTTTAATTTTTATTGTTTCTTCCATTTGTTTAATTTTTATTGTTTCTTCCATTTGTCACATTTTCATTCTTGTTTCTTTTATTTGTGTAATTTTTATTGTGTCTTCCATTTATCTCATTTTCATTCTTGTTTCTTCCATTTGTCTCATTTTCATTCTTGTTTCTTCTATTTGTCTAATTTTTATTGTTTTTTCCATTTGTCTCATTTTTATTCTTGTTTCTTCCGTTTGTCTCATTTTTATTCTTATTTCTTCCATTTGTCTCATTTTTATTGTTTCTTTCATTTGTCTCATTTGCATTCTTGGTTCTTCCATTCACCTTATTTTTTTTTCTTGTTTCTTCCATTTGTCTAATTTTTATGCTGGTTTATTCCATTTTCCTCATCCTTATTCTTGTTTCTTCCATTTGTCTCATTTTCATTCTTTTTTCTTCCATTGGTCTTATTTTTATTCATGTTTCTTCAATTTGTCTCATATTTATTCTTGTTTATTGCATTTGTCTCATTTTGATTCTTATTTCTTCCATTTGTCTCATTTATATTCTTGTTTATTCAATTTGTCTTATTTTTATTCTTGTTTCTTCCATTTGCCTTATTTTTATTCTTGTTTCTTCCATTTGTCTAACTTTTATTCTGGTTTATTCCATTTGCCTCATACTTATTCTTATTTCTACCATTTGTCTCATTTTCATTCTTTTTTCTTCCATTTGTCTTATTTTTATTCTTGTTTCTTCAATTTGTCTCATATTTATTCTAGTTTCTTCCATTTGTCTAATTTTTATTCTTTTTTCTTCCATTTGTCTCATTTATATTCTTGTTTCTTCAATTTGTCTCATTTTCATTCTTGTTTCTTCCTTTTGTCTCATTTTTATTGTTTCTTCCATTTGTCTCATTTTTATTGTTTCTTCCATTTGCCTCATTTTTATTCTTGTTTCTTCCATTTGTCTCATTTTTATTCTCTTTTCTTCCATTTGTCTCATTTTTATTCTTGTTTCTTCAATTTGTCTAATTTTTATTGTTTCTTCCATTTGTCTCATTTTTATTGTTTCTTCCATTTGCCTCATTTTTATTCTTGTTTCTTCAATTTGTCTCATTTTTATTCTCTTTTCTTCCATTTGTCTCATTTTTATTCTTGTTTCTTCAATTTGTCTAATTTTTATTGTTTCTTCCATTTGCCTCATTTTTATTCTTGTTTCTTCAATTTGTCTCATATTTATTCTAGTTTCTTCCATTTGTCTAATTTTTATTCTTTTTTCTTCCATTTGTCTCATTTATATTCTTGTTTCTTCAATTTGTCTCATATTTATTCTAGTTTCTTCCATTTGTCTAATTTTTATTCTTTTTTCTTCCATTTGCCTCATTTTTATTCTTGTTTCTTCAATTTGTCTCATTTTCATTCTTGTTTCTTCCTTTTGTCTCATTTTTATTGTTTCTTCCATTTGTCTCATTTTTATTGTTTCTTCAATTTGTCTCATTTTTATTCTTTTTTCTTCCATTTGTCTCATTTTTATTCTTGTTTCTTCAATTTGTCTAATTTTTATTGTTTCTTCCATTTGCCTCATTTTTATTCTTGTTTCTTCAATTTTTCTTATATTTATTCTTGGTTTTTCATTTGTCTCATTTTTATTTTTTCTTACATTTGTCTTTTTTTTATTCTTGTTTCTTCCATTTTGTCTCATTTTTATTGTTCCTTCTATTTGTCACATTTTTATTGATTCTTCCATTTGTCTCATTTTTATTCTTGTGTCTTCAATTTTTCTCTTTTTTATTGTTTCTTCCATATGTCACATTTTTATTTTTGTTTCTTCAAATTGTCTTATTATTATCGTTTCTTCCATTTGTCTTATTTTTATTCTTGTTTCTTCAATTTGTCTCATTTTTATTCTTTTTTCTTCAATTTGTCTCATTTTTATTCTTGTATCTCCCAATAGTCTCGTTTTTATTCTGGTTTCTTCCATTTGTCTCATATTTATTCTTGTTTCTTCCAATTATCTTATTTTTAATCTTGGTTCTTCTATTTGTCTCATTTTTATTCTTGTATCTTCCATTAGCCTTGTTTTTATTCTGGTTTCTTCCATTTGTCTCATATTTATTCTAGTTTCTTCCATTTGTCTTATTTTCATTCTTGTTTCTTCCATTTGTCTCAATTTTATTTATTTTTTCTTCAATTTGTCTCATATTTATTCTTGTTTCTTCCAATTATCTTATTTTTAATCTTGTTCTTGCATTTGTCTCATTTTTATTCTTGTTTCTTGCATTTGTTTCATTTTCATTCTTGTTTCTTTCTTTTGTCTCATTTTCATTATTGATTCTCCCATTTGTCTCATATTTTTGTTGTTCCTGCCATTTATCTCATTCTTATTCTTATTTCTTCCATTTGTCTCATTTGGATACTTGTTTCTTCCAGTTGTTCTATTTTTATTGTTTCTTCAATTTGTCTCATT
>NC_090727.1:179878001-179913001 GCF_036898095.1 Palaemon carinicauda | reverse complement strand
ACAGAGCTTTTGTAATCCCTGGCTAAGAATTGAAGTACGAGATTATTTTGAATAGTTCAAATAATTAATAACTCAGTTTTGTTTTGAGTGTACTTAGGAGACCTTTGGATATTCAGTGTTTTTATTTATTGCCGTCTGGGAGTTATATAATATTCTCAGAGTTCTGGCATTAATTTTTTTAAGTGTAACGGATTTGCGTAAAAACAAACAGGTGAGTTTGGATCTCGGGAGGTAGTGTAATTTGCCAGCCATAATATATAATAATATATATAGGTAGTAGGTTAGCCAGGGCACCAGCCACTCGTTGAGATACTACCGCTAGAGAGTTATTGGATCCTTTGACTGGCCAGACAGTAATGCATTGAATTGCTCTTTCTGGTTACTGGTCATTTTTCTTTGCCTACACATACACCAAATAGTCTGGCCTATTCTTTACACATTCTCGTCTTTCCTCATACACCTGACAACACTGAAATTACCCAACACTTCTTCACTCAAGGGACTAATTACTGTAGTGTGATAGTTCATTGGCTATTTTCCTCTTGGTAAGGGTAAAAGGGACCCTTTAGCTATGGTAAGCAGCTCTTCTAGGAGGACACTCCAAAATCAAACCATTGTCCTCTAGTCGTGGGTAGTGCCATAGCATCTGTACCATGGTCTTCCACTGTCTTGGGTTAGAGTTCTCTTGCTTGAGGGTACACTCGAGCACACTATTCTATCTTATTTTTTCTTCTTCCTCTTGTTTTTTTTTAAATGGTGTGTTGGGCAGGCTTAATAGAAGGGCCATGGATGCCTGGTGGTTTATCAAGAGGTTGTCTTTTCCTTATCTGATTCTATTTCTTCTCAAAAGCATCCTTACTGTCCTCCCTTCAGTTGAAGTGGCTATCCTGGAGGGTATTTAGCCTTGCATGGTGTATCGGCTCCTCCTTGTTGACCATTTTTACGACTTTTTTGCCATAGTCTATGGGTTTGATCAATCATTTTATTTATATTTCCTATAAACAGATTGTTTTTTTTTATCATTCTTGTTAATTTAGTTGTTAAATATGATGTATCTTTTTTATTACCATTAATTCTTATGCTCTCTGGAGACATTGGGCGAAATCCAGGACCAGTACGTACTAGATTTCGTCAATGTCGTCTACTGTATTGCAATACTCGTGGTCTTCAAGTAAATATTCAAGACCTCACAGTTGCGTCCAGACAGTATGGTATTCTTTTGTGCTCCGAAACTTTTGTTTCTAATATGAGGCACTCATTTGAGCTCACTATAACTGATTTTAAGAAGCTAATAATGTTGAAATGTGATGTCATCTCTATGGCCAGGGGAATGGCGGTGTATATTAGGAATGAGTACCCTGCTACTCATAAGTCCTGCTATGAATGTGGATGTGATGAGATTCAGGTAATAAAAGTTTGTGGAAGGCATAACAACTTCTATTTGTGTTCAATGTACTGGAATCCAGACATGGATGATTCTATCTTCGACTGTCTTCTTACCATTATGGCTAAGATACAAGAAGCTGATAGAGAGGCCTCTTTTGTCTTTGTTGGTGATTTCAATGCTCACCATAGGGAGTGGTTAAGTTCTGTTTCGCCTGCTGATCCCCATGGTGGTGATTTCAATGCTCACCATAGGGAGTGGTTAAGTTCTGTTTCTCCTACTGATCTCCATGGTTTAAGAGCTCTAGACTTTGCCTCTGAATCAGGCTGTGAGCAAATCGTAAGTGAAGCTACTCACAGGTCTGGAAACTAATTGGACCTCGTATACACTGACTCCCCTGGTGTTATAATAAGTGAGGTTGGTTCTCCAGTCGGGGCTTAGGATCATGCTTGGTTTAGTTAGTAGTGGAGACTGAGCAGCTTGTCCCTGATGTATCATACTCTTGTAAGATTTATATGAAATCTCAAGCAGATTGGAATTGAATTTTGCATGATCTTTTGTGCTTGAATTGGTCATAATTGTATAGTAGTGTGGATCCTGTTGTCCCTTTGAATGAGAATCTAGTCAACACAATTGATAGGCGTATCCCTTCTCGTGTACCAAGGGACTGAGTGAAGGACAAACCATGGTTCAATGAGGATTGTAGATGTGGTTATTTGGAGAAGCAGGAGGCTTATCATCTTTGGAAGGGTAACAGAGCAGATTTGACCAGATTTTGCTCAGAGAGTGTATGCTTCAACTGAAAAGGAATACAATCTAACCATAAAAGAAACCCTTCCTGGTACAACCCAGGAACATAAGTGGTGGACTACTCTCAAATCTGCACTCTTTGGTGTAGATGCCATAGTTCCTCCTTTACTTGAATCAGATGGCTCAGTTACTCACAGTCCAAAAGAAAAGGCAACCCTTTTGGCTAATATGTTTGACAGTAAACAGAGTAATGAAAAACTTGAACTTCCTCATTCCTGTTTTCCTGAGGCTAAACTAAGTAGTTTAGCTTTTCGATCTCATTAAATTAAAGCTCTGTTGATGGACCTTGATGCTTATGGAGGTGTAGACCCAAATGGTATTTTTACTTTGTTTTTTAAAAAGACTGCAGATTTCTTAGCTCCAAAGTTATCTGTTATTTTGTGCAAATTACAAAGAGGAGCTTTTAGCACTTGTTGGAGAATTGGTAATGTTACTCCACCATGTAAATGTGGTTGCGGTAGCTCAAGTCCAACTGATTACTGCCCAATTTCCATAACTCGCATATTATCTAAAGGTTTTGAATGTCTTTTGGCCAAATGTCCTAATAGGTTTACTGAAGGTAATCATCTGTTCACTAGTTTGTAATTTGGTTTTCGTAAAGGCCTTGGAGCATGCGATGCCCTTCTTACAATCTCCAATGCTGTACAGAAATTCCTTGATTATAGTTAGGAAGTTTGTATGTTTGGCATTGATTTTAGTGCTGCCTTGGGCAGTGTTAATCATGAGGCCCTTGTTTTCAAACTCAAACAGCTGGGAGTTGGTGGGTCGTTTCTGAGCATTATCATTGAATTTTTAAGTAATAGATCTCAAAGAGTTGTTGTTGATGGTCACCATAGTGAGTATAGGAATGTGATATCTGGTGTTCCAGAGTGAAGTGTTCTCGGCCCATCTATTTTCATATTATATACACATTACGTGGTTTGTTCTAGAAAACAATCTTGTTGCATATGCAGATGATGCTACTCTCTCTGCATCAGTTCCATCTCCTGAATGTAGATCTGTGGTTGCTGAATCCCTTAATAGAGATCTAGCTATAATTAGTGCATGGTGCAAATTATTGGGTATGAAGTTGAATCCTAACAAAACTCAAAATATGTCAAGGACAGGGGCTCCTCAACGTCCAGATCTCAGCATTGATGATGTTTTTTTAATTTTGTATGACTTTTAACATTTTTAGGTGTGATTCTCGACTGCAAATTTACTTTTGAGAAACACATTAGGTCTGTGTCTTCTTCAATTGCAAAAGATTGACTTATGGAGAAAGTCTTTTAAGATTTTTGGTGATCAATCTATTCTGAAGAGTGCTTTGATTCTTTCATTCTACCTTGTTTCGAGTATTGTTCTCCTGTCTTCAGCTGCTGAATCTCATCTTGATTTGTTGGACAGGAACTTACGGTCTATTGATTTTTTTATTCCTGATCCATTATTAATCTTTAGCACCTTCGTTCAATTAGTTCATTATGTATGTTGCATAAGATTCTTCATAATTCTGACCATCCTTTATAGATCTTCCTGGACAGTTCCATCCTGTTAGTAATACTAGGCATTCAGTTAATTCTAATAGTCAGACCTTCTCCATCGTGAGGCTCAATACTACACAGTATTCTAGAAGTTTTATTCCAGCTGTGAACAAGTTGTGGAATGATCTTCCTAATCGGGTAGTTGAATTGGTAGATCTCCAAAAGTTCAAAGTTGTAGCAAATATTTTCATGTTGAACAGGCTGACATAAGTTTTTTTATACTTATATATGAATTACCTGTTGTAATGTTGTTAATGTTTTTTAATACATTTTATTCTAATTTCTCATTAATTCTTATATCGGCTATTTATTTCCCTGTTTCCTTTCATCACCGAGCAATTTTTCCCTGTTGGAGCCCTTGGGCTTATAGCATCTTGCTTTTCCAACTAGGGTTGTAGCTCTTCTAGTAATGATAATATATGTATGTATGCATGTAAGTATATATATTTATATATGCATACACACACACACATACACACACATATATATATATATATATATATATATATATATATATATATATATATATATATATATATATATATATTTACGTATATATAAGTACTGCACACCGTATATCATCCTCTATGACCATTACTAGTCCACTGCAGAACAAAGTCCTCAGATATTTCCTTCCTTTTACGTAACCATTTTTTGTTCGTCAATCCCCTGTCTTCTCTTCCTTCCCCCTGCTTCTTTTGCAATCTCTAGGGACCCAGTCTTTTATTCCTAATGTCCATCTATTGTTATTCTCAATATATGTCCTGCTCATTTCCATTTATTTTTCTTACATGTTGTTGAACTATCTTATACTTTAATTTGTTCTAGTATCCATTTTGCTATTTTTCTGTTGCTTAGTGTTATTCCCATCTTTATTCTTTCCATAGCTCTCTGAGTTGTAACTAGTTCATGTTCTGAGGCTTTAGTAAGGCTCCACGTTTCTGATGCATAAGTTAAAACTGATAAGTCTATTTGATTAATTTTTTTTTTTTTAGGGAAAGTAGCATATCACTTTTCATAATTTCATTTTGTTTACCAAAAGTTCTCAATCCCATGCTTATCATTCTTTTAATTTTGTTCTCATGTCCTATGGAAACACTGTCTGTCCCAAATATTTGAAGGTTAGTCCATAACTTTTTTTGTTGTCTGCATTTTCACAGTCCGACAGTCCTTGCAGGCCTACATTTCTGCCTTCTCTATTTAAATCTTCAATCATCTTTTTCAATTACTCGTATGATTAAAAAAACACAACTATGTCATCTGCAAATCTTTAGTTGTTCAGGTATTCCCCGCTAATATTAATTCTTACATGTCCCTAATCTAAATAAAACTACTTCTAGACATGCTGAGAATAATTTAGGGGAGATGTGGTCTCTCTGTTTAAATCCTTTCTCAATGGAAATTTTCTCATCTTTGTGTAGTATTAGTATGGCTGTACTTCCTGTATAGATATCTCCCAATGTTCTAACATAAGATTCGTCTATTCCTTGTCTTTCATTACTACTGAGTTTTGACAGAATTAAAAGCTTTCTCGTAGTCTGTAAAGGCTAACGTAATGGTTTTTTATACTTAGTTGATAGCTGGTTAATTACATGGTTATGGTCAGTTGTTGCATACCCCCTTTTAAAGAGTGCCTGCTCTCTTGGTTGAATCAAGTCTAACTGTCTTTCTTTGCGGCCTAATATGGTCTTTGTAAATATATATTATGGAGAGTAAACTTATTGGGCCGTATTTTTCATGTCTTTTAAGTCTCCCTTTTTGTGAATTTGTATAGTTATAAAGTTTCATCGAGCTGTTGGTATAGAGGATTCTTGCATTTGTGTAAAATTCAGGGAGTTTTACTACTATGAAATCTCTTTCCATCTATTATTAAATCAATTGTAAGTTCATATCCTCCTGCTGCTTTGCCTCTTTTCCTGCATTATAATGCTTTCTTTATCACTCTGACTGCTACGTTTAGTACAGGGTCAATTGTTTCATTACTATTGGCAAAGTTATTTCTTGTCATTGTTGTAAAGCATTGTACAGAAATCCTCTGCAATTTTTATCACTCCATCTCTGTTGATGATATTTGCATTTTCATCCTTCGAAGCAAACATCTGTTGATGCCCTGTTTGTCTTCTTTCATCAGTGTGATGCGTCTTCCTTTCTTCAGTGTATCAATTTTTATCACTCCATCTCTGTTGATGATATTTGCATTTTCATCCTTCGAAGCAAACATCTGTTGGTGCCCTGTTTGTCTTCTTTCATCAGTGTGATGCGTCTTCCTTTCTTTAGTGTATCAATTTTTATCACTCCATCTCTGTTGATGATATTTGCATTTTCATCCTTCGAAGCAAACATCTGTTGGTGCCCTGTTTGTCTTCTTTCATCAGTGTGATGCGTCTTCCTTCCTTTAGTGTATCCTCAATTTAAGTCTGTGTTTACGAATGTCTTGGTTTTTAGTTTGTTTTGGATAGTTCTGCTAGTTCTATTTCATCTCTTGGATTTTATCGCCATTTCCAATCTATTCTCTATTAGAATTTTTGTCTTTTCTGAAAGTTTTCCTTGATCTTGTTTTGGAACTTTTGCTGATTCCAATGCAAGCTATGTTGAATTCCTGTTCATTTTTTCATTACTTGCTTCCATTTCATCATGTAACTGGGGCTACTTATTTTGTTTTACTAAACTGAGCTCATCAGATTTTTCTCATATTACAGGAGTGTATTTTCTTTCTTAGAATTAGTTTTTTCTTTCTTTAGATCTAAGAAAATTGCTTCACCAATTTATGACCGCTTGACTCTATAACATGTTTAGAACTTGCATCTTAATAAAATTAACCTTTGCATTAAGAATAAAATCTATTTAATTTTTTGTATCTCCATTTGAAGAAATATATACACACACACACACACACATATATATATATATATATATATATATATATATATATATATATATATATATATATATATATATATATATATTATGATAAATTTTGCACATTTAGACGTGTTTTTCATATTCAAATAAGCCTTATATATTTTTGATACAATAACGTCTGGATTCTCTTAACGACCTCGGGATCAGAGCCCCAGGCGAAATCACGCAAAGACAAGAGCTTTTGACCGGCCGGGAATTGAACCCTGGTCCGGCAAGCTTGTATAGACAGTGACTAAACCACTTGGCCACGAAGAAAGATAAAAGTCAGTGACAATTCTTCTGTACTTATACCTGTCGAATTCAGGTGTTTTGTACTTAGAATTGACATCAACCCATCTTTACCTTCATAGATAATTGGTAGTTTGTTACTTGGCATTCTACTAATGATAAATTTTGCACATTTAGACGTGTTTTTCATATTAAAATAAGCCTTATATATTTTTGATACATAAATGTCTGGATTCTCTTAACGACCTTGGGATCAGAGCCCCAGGCGAAATCACGCAAAGACAAGAGTTTGTGACCGGCCGGGAATCGAACCCTGGTCCGGCAAGCTCGTATAGACAGTGACTGAACCACTTGGCCACGAAGAAAGATAAAAGTCAATGACAATTCTTCTATACTTATACCTGTCGAATTCAGGTGTTTTGTACTTAGATTTGAAATCAACCCATCTTCACCATCGTAGCTAATTGGTAGTTTGTTACTTGGCATTCGATTAATGATAAATTTTGCACATTTAGACGTGTTTTTCATATTAAAATAAGCCTTATATATTTTTGATACATTAATGTTTGGATTCTCTTAACGACCTCGGGATCAGAGCCCCAGGCGAAATCACACAAAGACAAGAGCTTGTGACTGGCCAGAAATCGAACCCTGGTCCGGCAAGCTTGTATAGACAGTGACTGAACCACTTGGCCACGAAGAAAGATAAAAGTCAATGACAATTCTTCTATACTTATACCTGTCGAATTCAGGTGTTTTGTACTTAGATTTGAAATCAACCCATCTTCACCATCGTAGCTAATTGGTAGTTTGTTACTTGGCATTCGATTAATGATAAATTTTGCACATTTAGACGTGTTTTTCATATTAAAATAAGCCTTATATATTTTTGATACATTAATGTTTGGATTCTCTTAACGACCTCGGGATCAGAGCCCCAGGCGAAATCACACAAAGACAAGAGCTTGTGACTGGCCAGAAATCGAACCCTGGTCCGGCAAGCTTGTATAGACAGTGACTAAACCACTTGGCCACGAAGAAAGATAAAAGTCAATGACAATTCTTCTATACTTATACCTGTCGAATTCAGGTGTTTTGTACTTAGATTTGAAATCAACCCATCTTCACCATCGTAGCTAATTGGTAGTTTGTTACTTGGCATTCGATTAATGATAAATTTTGCACATTTAGACGTGTTTTTCATATTAAAATAAGCCTTATATATTTTTGATACATTAATGTTTGGATTCTCTTAACGACCTCGGGATCAGAGCCCCAGGCGAAATCACACAAAGACAAGAGCTTGTGACTGGCCAGAAATCGAACCCTGGTCCGGCAAGCTTGTATAGACAGTGACTGAACCACTTGGCCACGAAGAAAGATAAAAGTCAATGACAATTCTTCTATACTTATACCTGTCGAATTCAGGTGTTTTGTACTTAGATTTGAAATCAACCCATCTTCACCATCGTAGCTAATTGGTAGTTTGTTACTTGGCATTCGATTAATGATAAATTTTGCACATTTAGACGTGTTTTTTATATTAAAATAAGCCTTATATATTTTTGATACATTAATGTTTGGATTCTCTTAACGACCTCGGGATCAGAGCCCCAGGCGAAATCACACAAAGACAAGAGCTTGTGACTGGCCAGAAATCGAACCCTGGACCGGCAAGCTTGTATAGACAGTGACTAAACCACTTGGCCACGAAGAAAGATAAAAGTCAATGACAATTCTTCTGTACTTATACCTGTCGAATTCAGGTGTTTTGTACTTAGATTTGAAATCAACCCATCTTCACCATCGTAGCTAATTGGTAGTTTGTTACTTGGCATTCGATTAATGATAAATTTTGCACATTTAGACGTGTTTTTCATATTAAAATAAGCCTTATATATTTTTGATACATTAATGTTTGGATTCTCTTAACGACCTCGGGATCAGAGCCCCAGGCGAAATCACACAAAGACAAGAGCTTGTGACTGGCCAGAAATCGAACCCTGGTCCGGCAAGCTTGTATAGACAGTGACTGAACCACTTGGCCACGAAGAAAGATAAAAGTCAATGACAATTCTTCTATACTTATACCTGTCGAATTCAGGTGTTTTGTACTTAGATTTGAAATCAACCCATCTTCACCATCGTAGCTAATTGGTAGTTTGTTACTTGGCATTCGATTAATGATAAATTTTGCACATTTAGACGTGTTTTTCATATTAAAATAAGCCTTATATATTTTTGATACATTAATGTTTGGATTCTCTTAACGACCTCGGGATCAGAGCCCCAGGCGAAATCACACAAAGACAAGAGCTTGTGACTGGCCAGAAATCGAACCCTGGTCCGGCAAGCTTGTATAGACAGTGACTAAACCACTTGGCCACGAAGAAAGATAAAAGTCAATGACAATTCTTCTATACTTATACCTGTCGAATTCAGGTGTTTTGTACTTAGATTTAAAATCAACCCATCTTCACCATCGTAGCTAATTGGTAGTTTGTTACTTGGCATTCGATTAATGATAAATTTTGCACATTTAGACGTGTTTTTCATATTAAAATAAGCCTTATATATTTTTGATACATTAATGTTTGGATTCTCTTAACGACCTCGGGATCAGAGCCCCAGGCGAAATCACACAAAGACAAGAGCTTGTGACTGGCCAGAAATCGAACCCTGGTCCGGCAAGCTTGTATAGACAGTGACTGAACCACTTGGCCACGAAGAAAGATAAAAGTCAATGACAATTCTTCTATACTTATACCTGTCGAATTCAGGTGTTTTGTACTTAGATTTGAAATCAACCCATCTTCACCATCGTAGCTAATTGGTAGTTTGTTACTTGGCATTCGATTAATGATAAATTTTGCACATTTAGACGTGTTTTTTATATTAAAATAAGCCTTATATATTTTTGATACATTAATGTTTGGATTCTCTTAACGACCTCGGGATCAGAGCCCCAGGCGAAATCACACAAAGACAAGAGCTTGTGACTGGCCAGAAATCGAACCCTGGACCGGCAAGCTTGTATAGACAGTGACTAAACCACTTGGCCACGAAGAAAGATAAAAGTCAATGACAATTCTTCTGTACTTATACCTGTCGAATTCAGGTGTTTTGTACTTAGATTTGAAATCAACCCATCTTTACCTTCATAGCTAATTGGTAGTTTTTTACTTGGCATTCTATTAATGATAAATTTTGCACATTTAGACGTGTTTTTCATATTAAAATAAGCCTTATATATTTCTGATACATTAATGTCTGTATTCTCTTAACGACCTTGGGATCAGAGCCCCAGGCAAAATCACACAAAGACAAGAGCTTGTGACCGGCCGGGAATCGAACCATGGTTCGGCAAGCTTGTATAGACAGTGACTAAACCACTTGGCCACGAAAAAAGATAAAAGTCAATGACAATTCTTCTATACTTATACCTGTCGAATTCAGGTGTTTTGTACTTAGATTTGAAATCAACCCATCTTCACCATCGTAGCTAATTGGTAGTTTGTTACTTGGCATTCGATTAATGATAAATTTTGCACATTTAGATGTGTTTTTCATATTAAAATAAGCCTTATATATTTTTGATACTTTAATGTCTGGATTCTCTTAACGACCTCGGGATCAGAGCCCCAGGCGAAATCACACAAAGACAAGAGCTTGTGACTGGCCAGAAATCGAACCCTGGTCCGGCAAGCTTGTATAGACAGTGACTAAACCACTTGGCCACGAAGAAAGATAAAAGTCAATGACAATTCTTCTGTACTTATACCTGTCGAATTCAGGTGTTTTGTACTTAGAATTGAAATCAACCCATCTTCACCATCGTAGCTAATTGGTAGTTTGTTACTTGGCATTCTATTAATGATAAATTTTGCACATTTAGACGTGTTTTTCATATTCAATGTCTGGATTCTCTTAACGACCTTGGGATCAGAGCCCCAGGCGAAATCACACAAAGACAGAGCTTGTGACCGGCCGGGAATTAAACCCTGGTCCGGCAAGCTTGTATAGACAGTGACTAAACCACTTGGCCATGAAGAAAGATAAAAGTCAATGATAATTCTTCTGTATTTATTCCTGTCGAATTCAGGTGTTTTGTACTTAGAATTGAAATCAACCCATCTTCACCATCGTAGCTAATTGGTAGTTTGTTACTTGGCATTCGATTTATGATAAATTTTACACATTTAGACGTGTTTTTCATAAAAAATAAGCCTTATATATTTTTGATACATTAATGTTTGGATTCTCTTAATGACCTCGGGATCAGAGCCCCAGGCAAAATCACACAAAGGCAAGAGCTTCTTTCTTTGTGGCCAAGTGGTTTAGTCACTGTCTATACAAGCTTGCCGGACCAAGGTTCGATTCCCGGCTGGTCACAAGCTCTTGTCTTTGTTCATGGTGCAAATTATTGGGTATGAAGTGGAATCCTAACAAAACTCAAAGTATGATTGTAAGTAGGTCAAGGACCGTGGCTCCTCAATATCCGGATCTCAGCATTGATAATGTTTCTTTAACTTTGTATGATTCTTTAAAGATTTTAGGTGTGATTCTCGACAGCAAATTTACTTTTGAGAAACATTAGGTCTGTGTCTTCTTCAATTGCACAAAAATTGGCTTATTGAGGAAGTCTTTCAAGATTTTTGGTGATCAATTTGTTCTGAAGAAGTGTTTTAATTCTTTCATTTTACCTTGTTTCAAGTATTGTTGTCTGGTCTTCAGCTGCTGATTCTCATCTTAATTTGTTGGACAAGAACTTACGGTTTATTAAATATCTTATTCCTGATCTAGATATTAATCTCTGGCATCGTTGTTCAATTAGTTTATTATGCATGTTGCGTAAGATGTTTTATAATTCTGACCATTCTTTACATTCAGATCTTCCCGGATAGTTCCATCCTGTTCATAATACTAGGTATGCAGTTAATTTTAATAGCCAGGCCTTCTCCATCATGAGGCTCAGTACTACACAGTACTCAAGAAGTTTTATTCCTGCCGTGACCAAGTTGTAGAATGATCTTCCTAATCTGGTAGTGGAATCAGTAGAACTTCAAAAGTTCAGACTCGCAGCAAATGTTTTTATGTTGAACAGATTGACATAAGTCCTTTTAAAAATTATATATCGAATATCTGTTTTAATGTTGTTAATGTTTTTAAAATATTTTATTTTGATTTTTCATTACTTCTTATAACTGTTTATTTACTTCCTTATTTCCCTTCCTTACTGGTATTTTACCCTATTGTAGCCCTTGGGCTTATAGCATCTTGCTTTTCCAACTAGGGTTGTAGTTTAGCTAATAATAACAATAATAATAATAATAATAATAATAATGGTTCAAGTGGTGATAATAGTATAGTATTACATTATCATTTGATAATAAAGTAGGTGCATCAGCTTTTTGATGTAGCAGAATTGTTTATGATGTTTCATTAAAATTCTTTATCGGTCATCATTTTGTTTCCAAGGAATATTACTGCTAAAGCAGACAGTCTGCATTCACATGGCACAGCAAAAAAAAAAAAAAAAAAAAAAAAAAAAAAAAAAAAAAAAAAAAAAAAAAAAAAAAAAGGATTCATTTTCTTTAAAGTTGAAGAACACTTCTCTGCTTTAGCTAGTTGGTTGTTAAAATTTTCAATAATTTCATTTAGCCAAAATCAGAGCTCATTCTCAAAGCCACTGATCAATAACACATTATTATTATTATTATTACTAGCCAAGTTACAACACAAGTTGGAAAAGCAAGATGCTATAAGCTCAAGGGCTTCAGTAGGGAAAAATAGCCCAGTGAGGAAAGGAAATAAGGAAATAAATAAATGATGAGAATAAATTAACAATATATCATTCTAAAAACAGTAACAGTGTCAAAACAGATTTGTCCCATATAAACTATTAACAACGTCAAAAACAGATATGTCATATATAAACTATAAAAAGACTCGTGTCAGCCTGGTCAACATAGAAACATTTGCTCCAACTTTGAACTTTTGAAGTTCTACTGATTCAACTACCCGATTAGTAAGATCATTCCACAACTTGGTAACAGCTGGAATAAAACTTCTAGAATACTGTGTACTATTGAGCCTCATGATGGAGAAGGCCTGGCTATTAGAATTAACTGCCTGCCTAGTATTACGAACAGGATAGAATTGTCCAGGGAGATCTGAATATAAAGGATGGTCAGAGTTATGAAAAATCTTATGCAACATGCATAATGAACTAATTGAACGACGGTGCCAAAGATTAATATCTAGATCAGGAATAAGAAATTTAATAGACCGTAAGATTCTGTCTAACAAATTAAAATGAGAATCAGCAGCTGAACACCAGACAGGAGAACAATGCTCAAAACAAGGTAGAATGAAAGAATTAAAACACTTCTTCAGAATAGATTGATCACCGAAAATCTTGTAAGACTTTCTCAATAAGCCAATTTTTTGTGCAATTGAAGAAAACACAGACCTAATGTGTTTCTCAAAAGTAAATTTGCTGTCAAGAATCACACCTAAAATCTTAAGAGTCATACAAATTTAAAGAAATATTATCAATACTGAGATCCGGATGTTGAGGAGCCACCATCCTTGACCTACTTACAATCATACTTTGAGTTTTGTTAGGATTCAACTTCATACCCCATAATTTGCACCATGCACTAATTTTAGCTAAATCGCTATTAAGGGATTCACCAAACCCAGATCTACATTCAGGGGATGGAATTGATGTAAAGAGAGTAGCATCATCTGCATATGCAACAAGCTTGTTTTCTAGGCCAAACCACATGTCATGTGTATATAATATGAAAAGTAATGGACCAAGAACACTTCCCTGTGGAACACTGGATATCACATTCCTATACTCACTATGGTGCCCATCAACAACAACTCTTTGAGATCTATTAATTAAGAAATCAATAATAATGCTAAGAAACGACCCACCCACTCCCAACTGTTTAAGTTTGAAAACAAGGGCCTCATGATTAACACGGTCAAAGGCAGCACTAAAATCAAGGCCAATCATACAAACTTCCTGACCACAATCAAGGGATTTCTGTACAGCATTAGAGATTGTAAGAGGGGCATCACATGCTCCAAGGCCTTTACGAAAACCAAATTGCAAACTAGGGAGTAGATGATTACCTTCAGCAAACCTATTAAGACGTTTTGCCAGAAGACGTTCAAAAACTTTAGATAATATGGGAGTTATGTAAATTGTGCGGTAATCAGTGGGACTTGAGCTACCACAAACACATTTACATAGAGGAGTAACATTACCAATCCTCCAACAAGTGCTAAAAGCTCCTCTTCTTGCTAACTTGCGCAAAATAACAGATAATTTTGGAGCTAAGAAATCTGCTGTCTTTATAAAAAACAAAGGAAAAATACCATTTGGCTCTACACCTCCATTAGCATCAAGGTCCATCAACAGAGCTTTAATCTCACGAGATCGAAAAGCTAAACTAGTTAGTTTAGCCTCAGGAAAACATGAATGAGGAAGTTCAAGTTTTTCATTACTCTGTTTACTGTCAAAAACATCAGCCAAAAAGGTTGCCTTTTCCTTTGGACAGTGAGTGACTGAGCCATCTAGTTTAAGTAAAGGAGGAACTGTTGCCTCTACACCAAAGAGTGCAGATTTAAGGGTAGACCACCATTTATGTTCCTGAGTTGTACCAGAAAGGGTTTCTTTTATAGTTAAATTGTACTCCTTTTCAGTTGAGGCATAAACTCTCTGAGCAAAAGCTTGAAGCTAAGTATAGTTGTTCCAGGTCAAATCTGATCTGTTACCCTTCCAAAGATGATAGGCCTCCTGCTTCCAAATAAGCCCGTCTACAATCATCATTGAACCACGGTTTGTCCTTCACTCGGTACCTTATCACACGAGAAAGGATACGCCTATGAATTATGTTGACTAGATTCTCATTCAAAGGGACAACAGGATCTACCCTACTATATAATTGTGACCAATTCAAGCACAAAAGATCGTGCAAAATCCTATTACAGTCTGCTTGGGATTTCATATAAATTTTACATGAGTATGATATATCAGGGACAGGCTGCTCAGTCTTCACTACTAATGAAATCAAGGCATGATCAGATGTCCCGACTGGAGAACCAACCTTAATAGTTATAACACCAGGGGAGTCAGTGTATACGAGGTCCAAGCAATTACCAGACCTATGAGTAGCCTCATTTATGGTTTGCTCACAGCCTGATTCAGAAGCAAAGTCTAAAGCTCTTAAGCCATGGCGATCGGTAGGAGAGATAGAACTTAACCACTCCCTATGGTAATCATTAAAATCACCAACAAATCTTAGATCAGATGTGAAAGTATCTTGAATTTCAGTGTGGCTGTAATGAACAGTGAATCGCTAACTTATATGAAAGAATTTAAGTAAAATATTATGACTTTATTGTGGTACTACATTTAGTAGTGTATCATATTACCATCTCTGAAGGAATCAAACACCTGGAAGGGATTACCTGAAAAACTGCAATTATGCATCCCTAAGCACGACCTGCCTCTCTGATTGTAATATAAGAATCTTATATTTAAGGAAATTGATTAAATTTTAGTTTTTTCTCCTGACAATTAAAAAAAACAGTAAAATATATCTACCTATAGATTTGATTTTTGTTCCTACACCAATACAAACCCTCGTCCTTTAATAGGAGTATGATTTCAGCAAAACTGGAACTCGCATGTTAAGATTTGTAACAAAGTTTGTAATTTTTGGCGGGAAGCTCCACCCCCTGCCTCTTCTTAGAGAATGCATCTGTGTGATTTGATCATATATGCCAGCATAGATATATACTAAAATAGCCCTTACATAATTACGAATAAAGACTAGAATCTCAAGTGTCTTAGTTGGCGCTGGAGGGGGGGGGGGGGGGGCTGAGACATGAGCATAGCTACCTCTCTTAAGCTGTGTGGGTAGTAATGTCCTGTGTAAGGAATGTTGCTATTGTGTGAAAACATACCAAAATAGCCATTATACAATAAATAAAGGCTAGAATTGCGAAGTCCTATTTGGGTGGGCTGATGAAAGATGGAAGGGCTAAAATCAGTGGTGAAGCTATTTTTAGTAAAACATTTCTTAGTGTGATGTACAACCATGTGTTGTACTCTTTTTTTAGGATAAACTTATGATTCTAACTTCCATATAGTTTATAATTATAAATGACATTTCTAATGTCATACACCCTTTAACCTGGAATTTTTGGGCTCGAGCCATGTCGTCCTGATGGAAGTTCCTCATTAGCAGCTTCTATTTTGGATACTTCTGCGAGTGATATACCAGAGAAATTTACCTTAGAGGTATCAACGGAGTTCCGACCTCCAGAGCAAATATTCCGAGAGATATCGTGTATAAATCAGGGACGTGTTAATAACAAGCCATGGTTATCCTTCCCCGTATAGAGTTAACCTTGTCGCGAAGGAAAGGTGAAGGTATGATACGTGGGCAGGAGAGCCATTACAACTCCCAATCTCAATGTGCTACAACTAACACGTTTCCTGTTGATCCATTCCCTTTTCGCAGCGCTCTCTGTCGTTTTGCTTGGAAAGTTTCTGCTAGTTTTCTTAGCTTTTTGAGTGATTTCCAATCATGGATGCTTCAGTTTCTTCCTCATTGACTAAGTTGAGTACCCCCTTTTCCGTGTGTCGGAGAATTTCACATCTCCACCCAGTATTTATATTACATTGCATGCTTTTATTATTCTGAGGGCGGGATGCGTTCATCACCATTACATCATGTTCCAAATTGCTCAGAAATGCTTATTTATTTAGTAATTCTAATTTGAGGAATATGTTTTATTTTATTATTCTGAAGTTTGGTATAAAGTGTGGTATGTTTATGGTATCCTCCCATCCTTCCTTGTTGTTTCTTGTGTGTATTTTATCAGCATTGACTTAGGCTAGCCTACCCTAACCGTGGCCAGGCCTGGTAAATTTTCACTATGAAGCATACCCTTCTTTCACCAAACCTTACTGGTTGGGTGAGGCTGTCTATCCTCTTAATCTGTCAATTTTTCACGGCGGGGAGCTGCAGTCTTGAAGGCCCTTCTGTGAGTTGGCTATTGTTCTCAGTTGCTCTAGGGTGACTGTTTTCACTTTCCACTTAGCCTATATGTTTGGCGAGGCGGCCCAGGTCTTGGGATCCTGTTCCCTGTGTCCGCTTATGTTTACCCATTGGAATGCCTTACCCCCTGTTCTGATGCTGACTATTAGACCTCCTTGTGTCGCCTTAACCATTATTAGACTTCTCTCTTAGTTTTTGGTAGGCTATGCCTAGTTTTGAGGACTTGTCCTCTCTGCCCTATCACGCAGGCCCCTATGTTACACTATTGCTGTTCTAATGTTACTGTTTGGCCTTTCTGTCATGCTGCCTCACCATTTTCCGAGTCTCCCATCACCACCCCTTTCTTCCCCTTTCCATGTGCCTGTTATTGTGCCTACATGTAGGTTATCTTTCTTGACCTAGTTAGGCCGTAACCTGACTGTACTGGAACTATGTTCCTCTTGTCTAGTCATCTTCGCCCAAACTTTTGAGCTATCCTTCACCCGCTAGGTAGGCTGGGCTTACCTATATAGTTCTCCCTATGCTCTAACCCTATCTAGGCATGAGTTGGTATCCCTTGGGGTCCTCTGCTGCCTTGGCAGGGCTTGTTCTATGTCTGCAGCCTCTCTCTCTGTGCTATATCCCTCTTGCTATGGAGTCTTGACTCCCTTGCCTGGTTAGCCTATCTAGGCAGAGGTGCTGCCTTCTGTCTCTGCTTCCTATCTTGTCAGCTTGAGCTATCCCTCTTGCTATGGAGTCTTGACTCCCTTGTCGGGTTAGCCTATCTAGACAGAGGTGCCCCCTCCTGTCTATGCTTCCTGTCTTGTCAGCTTGAGTTCTTCTAACACTGCCTGTGTTGACTATGGGTCACCCCCTCTGCCGCCTCAGCTGCAGCCTTAGACTAGTCATCTGCTCTTTCCTGTCCCACATCTGGGAAACATTGACCTCTAGAGTTGGTCGATTGGATCCTGCCTGTTTGTCAGGAGATCCTTTGAATTTATAATTTTTAGCGTCCTGGCCATCTTGTACGGCTCTCGTTATCTTACGGGCTGCACCCACACTTTTCATAAGTTAATAATAATGATCAGGTCTTGACAGGTTCACTTATCAACTGCCTTTCATTCCTGTACTTCCCCTGAGTGTGGACCCTTTACTATGGGATTGTTCACTCCCCTTGTTGACTTTACAATGCGTCTACTGCCTTGTGTCGACATGCCTGGGGTATTGACGGGTCAGTCTTTTACTGGCTACTAGAAATAGTTGTTGTCTCGGGGGCAGTTGTTGCTGATTAAGGCAGCATGATGAGTGAGCTTGCCTTCTAAGGCAGTTCTAATAGACTTACTCTGGAGGTTCTGGTGTCCCTTTGATGTGATCCTTTCCTCCATATTCCTACCACACTGTCCTTATGTTTTGCTTCATAAATCATTACAGATTTCTAAGATTTTTGGCATGTATTCTAATCATTTTTTAGGGGTAGGTTTATTTAGGTTAGAATATGTTTTGTTTAACTAATTTTAAGAAGGTATGATTTTTAATGGTATGTACTCATTGCAATGCCTTATTTTTACAGGTTGCTGATGACAAGAAGTGTTCAAGGTCACCCATACCAGGCGGGCCAAGTTATCTTGTAGCCACAAGACCTGCCGGAAACATGCTGATTGCCATGTTTCCAAGGGATCTGTTGCAATCTGGGACCCTACCAACTGCCAGGTTTACTCAGATCTCCTTCAAACCGGCTTCCATACCACTGACATCTCCTTGGACGTTCGAGATTGGCGTCGGAGGACGCTTCGACACTGGGTAAGAAGCTTCTAGAAGAGCTCTCAACAAGGTGCCCCTTATCTTCCTTCTCTGGAACTGAAGGACCTCCTCTCTCCCAAGGCTGAGGTGTTCTCTGTATTTGGTCACCAGTTACTGACGGTCCAACTCCCGCCGGTAACAGCAGATCATGCAGATGATGAAGTCCGGGACGCTCTGCAAGTCATGAGCCTGGACACTGACAACATGTCTACTACTACTGTGTCGTCAGAGAGGGAGAGAATCCTGCTGACTACGGAAGCCTCAGAAGAGTCATTGGATGTATATCAGATGAATGCAGCTTCCAGTGCCTCTTTACTTTTTACCCTAGCCCCAGCTTCCACCTCCACCCCCGGTTCCGACGCTAGACAAACCTTCACTTCCCAGTATCTTGGAACTAATGGTGTCCTTGAAAGCTTTCATGGAGAGCCTAACCTCCAAATATGAACGTTCTAAAGCAGACCTAACAGTGAGGATAGAAGCTTTACAACAGGCACCTGTTTCTATGGCTCCCTCAGCTTCGAGCTTACCAGAATGCACAGTTAAGAACCCTCGGCGCTATCCTGAGGATATGTCGTTAACCGAAGGGTTCCTCCATATTGGGGATGGTTTGGGTTCCAAGCAAGTTTCGGACTTGGAACTCTTCCCATCGATCAATAGCTATCCTTACTGCTACGTAAGGCTTAACTCGGAAGCGTCCATCAGGGATGATACGATCCCTATGGAAACAACCATTCTGGATCCTGGCAAGGCTCAATTCCTTTTGGTTAGGGAGTTAAAGAAGTTTGAATTTACCAATATAGGTACCCAACTTAATGCATTTGGCAGGATACAAGCCAATTTTGTGGCCCCAAGGATACTGTCTTCCCTTTTGCCTCTAAAAGTGTAGAGGCTGTGATGAAAGCAGTAATGGAGAACAGTCCATTCCCAGTGCTAGAGGAATGGAAACCTGTCTCTGTAGCCCTTCCTTATGATTCGAACATCTGGGAGGACGTCCAACATACCTTCACTGTTGGATAACTAGATACTGTAAAGACATCGGAGGCAAACAGTTTAATGAGAAACTGCCTAAGATTGCCGAATCCCTATTGAAGGGAGGACGGGAAGCTAAAGAGAGACTTTCTGCCTCTTTATCCTTCCAAGAGAATAAGAGCCTTATTGAGAAGTGGGATATTACCTCTAAACAAAAATTTACCCGCCAATGAAGGATCTCAACTCAAGGGCAAGAGGCCCAAAAGTCACTTCAAAGGAAAGAAATCCTTTTCTGTCACGACAGCCTCAGTTCCCGCCATCCCCCAGACTGTGTACACGGTTCCCCAGCAATATGTTTCACAGTCTCCAGCCTTCAACCTGGTGTACGAGAGAGCTACCACCACGTTCCACCCTGCCAAATCTCATTGAAAGGGCTCCAGTAATAGGGGAAGGTGTGGGAGAGGAGGACGAACTAGAGGCCGAGGAAGTATAGACAAGACGACTAAAGTTGCAGGTCCTTCACAACAACAATGAGGAGCATCCGGTAGGGACGACTTCACCTGTTCAGGGATCAATGGGAGTTCAACCCCAGGGCTCACAGCATAGTCTTTAAAGGGCTAGGCTGGAAATGGAGATAGAAACCACCCCAGTTCAAGAGGTTCTTTCAACTCACAAAAACTTTGTGGAGGGTTATGTTCAGGACCTTCTTCGGAAGGGAGTCATCTGTTGCACAAAATCCATGAACTTTCAAGGGCAGCTATTCTGCATGCCCAAGAAAGATTCGAATGCTCTTCTAAATATTCTAGACTTGTCCCCACTAAACAAATTCAATCTGAACGACAGGTTCCAGATGCTGAGTATCTCGCTAATACGGACGCTACTACCCCCAGGGGGCCTACACCGTCTCCATAAATCTTAAGGATACCTATCGACATCTTCCGATAGGTCAGCACTTCTTCTTCTTCCCCTACCTTGCTTTCAAACTGGCAAGAAAGGCCAACAAATTCAAAGCTATGCCCTTAGGGGTTTATTATAGCTCCAAGGATTTTCACAAAACTAGTCGAGGCCATTGTCCAACAACTTCAGGTGATGGTGTACATGGATGACTGGTTAGTCTGGGATGCAACGAAATTTGAATGTCCAACAATTTCTGGGCTTGCAGATCAACCTTGAGAAGTCCAGGCTATCTCCAGCTCGGAAATTCCAGTGTCTAGGACTTTGCTGGAATCTATAGTCACACACCCTCTCTCTACTGCAAGGAATCGCAAACTCGATCAGGTGCCTACTTCATTCAAAAGTACTCACGAGATGGCAACAAGAAAGGGTCTTGGGTTTGTTACAGTTCTCTGCCATGACAGACGCAATCCTGAAAGCAAGACTCAAAGATGCCAACAGAGTCTGGAGAAGAAAGGCATCCAATGCTCGAAGATATTCGCCACAAAACCCCGATCTTACTGTAAAAGCACCTCAAGTCGTGGTCCACTGCCATAAGTCTATCAAACTACGTCACTCTACAGTACCCTCCTCCTTCCGTAACTATTCACAGGGACGCCTCAGAATAAGGTTGGGGGAACACTCCTCTTCCAAGAAAGTGCAGGGTCTGTGGTCGATTGCATTTTAGAAGTTTTACATCAATGTTCTGGAAGCTATGGCAGTGTTTCTGACTCTGAAGAGACTATGCCCAAAGACGAAATCACATATCAAATTGGTCATTGACAACAACACAGTAGTACATTGTGTCAACAGACAGGGCTCCAGATTCCTTAGATCAACCATATAATCGTAGCCATTCTCTCTTTAGCAAAAAGGAGGAAATGGCATCTCTCAGCAGACCACCTCGAAGGGGTTTGCAGTATGATGGCAGATGCCCTATTGAGATCCAAGCCACAGGAAACACAATGGTCTCTAGACGCAAAATCATTCTGTTTCATTCTAGAGTAAGTCCCGGAACTGCAAATTGATCTCTTTGTGACGAGCTTCAACTAGAAGCTTCCCAGGTATGTAGCACCAAACTTCAATCCAGAAGCGACAGGAATGGATGCGATGCCTCTGGATTGGAGCCAGTGGTCTTGCATCTACCTGTTTCCTCTATTCAACCTCCTACTGAAAGTACTGAACAAACAGCGGACTTTCAGGGGAACATCGGCTCTTGTGGCTCCCAAGTGGCCCAAGAGCAATTGGTAGACTTTTGTTCTGGAACTCAAACCCCTCCAGATCCCACTACCATCTCCCTTGCTGTTCCAGGTTGTTCAACAGACGGCTGTCTTCGCTTCCTCTTTGATAACGAAAACCCTTCAGCTTATGATTTTCTCTTCCTCGCGGCTCAAAGAAAATTCGGAGTTGCGAGGGAAAGAATTGACTTCATAGAAGAGTACAAGTCCAACATCACAAAACGACAATATTTGTCTCCCTGGAAAAAATGGGTTACTTTCGTGAAAATTCATCAGCCCTCCTCTATTTCTATGGACTTCTGTATTTCTTTCTTTATTTCACTACACGATCAAGGTCTAGCCTCTACAACTATTGCCTCATGTTAGTCGGTACTAACTAGACCGATCGCGTATACTTTTGATATTGAACTCAATAGTGAGCTGTTTAATAAGATCCCAAAGGATTCTGCTAAACTGAAACCTAATACTCTTCCCAATGCTATTTCATGGTCGTTGGATAAAGTCCTGCACTTTGCCTCTTCGATAGATAACGCCTCTGCCTCTGAGGGATCTTGCTCAAAAGTCTATCTTTTTGGTTGCTATGGCTTCGGATGCTAGGGTCAGTAAGATTGTAGCCCTTTCAAAGGATGATGGCCACATAGAATTCTCAGATTTGGGGGATGTAAACCTTTATCCAGATCCTGCATTCTTGGTGCAAAACAATCTTCCCACGAAATGCCGGGGTCCCTGGAAAATTGTTCCACTACAGGAGGTCCCTTCTCTGTGCCTCTTGGAGTGCCTTAAGCCTACCTATCCAAGAGTCGGTCTTTTAAAGGTGTTCAACTTTTTAAAAGGGAGTCGACAGGATCTAATCTTTCTCTGAAACAGCTAAGGTCGAAACTCACCTACTTCATCAGAAGGGCTTACCCGGAAAGTATTCCAGCAGGTCATGACCCTAGAAAAGTTGCCTCTTCCTTAAACTTTTTCCAATATGTCCTTTGGAGGCTTACAGGCTTACACAAGATTGAAATGTTCAAGAGTGTTCTTTGAACATTACCTACGTCAGTTGGCAGAGATTAAACACTTCGTGGTGGCAGCTGGTAGTGTGATTAAACCAGCTTCTTAAGTGTTCTGCATGGACTCTTTTGAACTGAATAATTGGGACTTCTCAGTCTACATTGTGCAAGGGAACTATGATCTTTTGTTCCTTATGTCTTTTTAATATTATAACGAGTCACAGGTGATATTTTCCATTTATGTCACAAGTATTACTGTTTTTTTACTCTGTTCCATAATTTTGGGGAATGAAAACTTGGTTTTCTGTATATGTATATATTGTACAGTATATCTTGAATTGTTATTAGTGCATGTATGTACTTTCGGAAACATTAAAACACTACCATTCCTTTTTGCATTTCCTTTCTTTGGACCTGCTATCTATATGAAATAAAAGTAGTGTATCAAAATTTTTTAACCCTCCTTTGATAGACTTAGGTCTTTTCATCTACTGGAGACAAAGTTCTTCTTCACAGTGAGTGGGACTGTGCTATTGATTTACTTTGTTCCCACTTTGGGACATACCTCTCACCTAGTCTCATCATTCGCTACCATAGTTACCAATGCTGTGGGAAGTATGCTTATATCTATGGAGTTACACAACTGTGAGAATAATTCTCCGGTGCACTTCCATCAGGACGACATGGCTCGAGCTGAAAAAACGGATTTTGACATAGAAAAAATCTATTTTGGGTGAGATAGTCATGTCGTCCTGATGGCCCCCCATTACTTTTCCATCCCCTCCCATTTCTCAGTGTGAGACCTAGCGTCATGTGATGGCTGCTCCTGGAATGATTCAACAGGAAACGTGTTAGTTGTAGCACATTGAGATTGGGAGTTGTAATGGCTCTCCGGCCCACGTATCCTACCCGCACCTTTCCTTCGAGACAAGGGTAACTCAATTCGAGGAAGGATAACCATGGCTTGTTATTAACACGTTTCTGAGCCTCCTGGCCAGTAAAGTGGTAATGTGTTTGCCTAGCATTCGCATGGCAGCAGATCGATCCCCGCCTGGTACCATGAGTTTAAGCTGTTTACTGGGGAGGACACTGCTGTGGTAGGGCACCACAGGGCGGGGTTGGGCTTAACCCGGTTGACGTTCTAGTGAGCCTCTATTCTGATGGAACTGGAACTGAAACCAGACACCTTTGACCTTTAACCTTTATACACGATATCTCGGGATATTCACTCAGGAGGTCGGAACTCCGTTTATACCTCTAAGGTAAATTTCTCTGGTATATCACTCGCAGAAATATCCCAAGTAGAAACTGCCAAAGAGGAACGTCCATCAGGACGACATGGATATCTCACCCAAAGATAGATTTTTCCTATGTCAAAATCTGTTATTGTGACGTACATTGCACCGTAGGGAAGGAGTTAAAGGAAGCAAGTGTATTCGTGTAGGAACAAATCCCAAACTTTGCAAAGTAATTGTTTTTTCAACTATACAAACCGGAGTCGTTCAAGTTTTACTTCCCACCTCATCCAACCCACAGTTCCCAGGTGAAGGTCTAAGTGGCTACTCAGTGTGTAGGCAGGGGCCGAAGCTTCTCAGCAACATACTAGTAACTACTGTATATATACAGTACCTTGTTATAAATTTTATCAGCCAAATTCTCTTACACCTTTTAAAGAACACTTGTTTGTATACATTAGTTAGAAAGATACACATTACTATAAAAAAATTGTGATTTTAAATACAGAAAGTCCTCAGTTTACAAACTTAATAGGTTCCAAGAAGCTGTTTGTTAGTCATTTTTTTTTATGCTTAGGGTAAGCATCACCTAACTCACATGCCTACGATTTTCAGCTGCAAAAGTCAACAAATAGTCTTTTCATATTGCAAATGTCGTTTTGCTCACTGCATTAAATTATATTATACTGTAGTCTTGCCTTCTCCATCATAGGGCTCAACACTACTCGGTATTCGAGAAGTTTTATTCCAGCTGTGACCAAGTTGTGGAATGATTTCCTAATCAGACAGTTGAATCGGTGAATCTTCAAAAGTACAAACTTCCAGCGAATGATTTTATGTTAAACAGGCTGACATAAGTGTCTTTATAATTTATTTATGGAAGATCTATTTCAATGTTATCATTCTTGAAATATTTTATATTGTTTATTACTCATGTTGTAGTTTGTTTATTTCCTTTCCGCACTGGGCTATTTTTTCCTGTTGGAGCCCTGGGTTTATAGCATCCTGGTTTTCCAACTAGGCTTGTAGCTTAGCTAGTAATAATAACAATAAAGATATGTAATAGGATCTCTTAAATCCAGCTCAGTGGTTTTGGTTTTATTTTATCACAGGTTCATCCTTGTCCCCAAAGCTTCAAGGGGTTGGAGACCAGTTCTAGGTGTCTTGCACCTCAGAAAGTTTGAGAAAGTTTGTATTTCATACAAAGTTTTTCAATGGAAAGAGCCTCAACATTTCTGGGAGTGATAATGAATTATAAGATTGGATATTTTTGACAGACCTCTCAGATGCATATTTTCACATTTCTCTTCATCTCAATTCAAGGAAAGGCCTTCAAGTGTTCTCCAGGATGATGGACGCCATGATCCCATTTCAAAATTGTTAAGAATTCGGGGATAACGATTCTTTTATACCTAGACGAATGGCTATTTTTTTTAGCAAGGGTTTGAGTTCAACAAATGTGGTTGTGGTCCAGGTTACTGTAATGGTTGGTGATCCTGGGTGATTTGAAGAAGTCTATTTTGGTTCCAACTTTGAAGATTCTATATTTAGGAATGGTAGTAGCTACAGTTCCTTTTGGAAGTTTTCTGCTGTTGAAAAGGATACTGTCCTCTCTTATACTGCTGAAAAAATTCAAAATGTTTGAGTCTGTTCCACATCTGAAGATGAGACTTTTAGGTACCATGACCTTTTTTTTTTAGAGAAATTCTTTGAAATAGGATGCCAAAAGATCAGGTTTTACTTCATCTCGATCTACATGAGAACAGAATAGTCAATCCAGACAATTTTAATTCCAGTCATGAAAAATCAATTTCAACTGCTGAGTTAGTGAGACAATTGCAGTGGGTTATCCCAGGGAGTTTCTTTGAAAATTAAAATTTCAGACCTTTCTTTGTTCACAGGCGCTTCACAGGAAGGATGGAAGCGACTCTAGATCATTTACATCATCATGAAAATGGACCTCAAGGAAATCTACCCACCAAATCAATTGCCAAGAGCTTCACAATTAGGAACCACTGTTGGGAGGGGAGACCACGGCAGCATTTTACGACAATAAGGCAACATTGGCATATGTCTGGAACCAGCGGGGGACAAGGTCACAATTCCTATACCAGGTAGTGGAGGTATAAGAAATAAGTAGAACTGCTAATAATTTGGACAAACATAAGAGGAATAGGCCTTCCAAAGGAAACATACTGTAGCATTGCTACCTCCTTTATGGTAAAGTCCTAGGGTAGGAAGGACAAGTCTTCCCTGCCGAAAAATTGGCCAAAAGGTTGTTGATGATCCTGTTCTTCAGTGGAGGATTCAACAAGCCGTAGTAGCCAACTCAGCTCCACCTCTCATGGTATCTCCTCTTAGGTCTCATTCCCTTACTGCGCCTCAAGATGAAGACTGTGACCCACCCCTGACCCAGCTGGGTATAAGCCCGGAAGTGGAAATTTTGATTGACGATTGTTCTTATGGTGTTCAATCAGCACTGGTCAGCGCTAAGCCTCCACCCACTGAGCTAGGGGAGTCTGACTCCATTTTCCTCCAGGTCTTGGTCTGCATTCATAAGTTCAAACTTCTGAAAATTCCAGGGGTGGCTGATACTTGACCTGTAACTGTCTGGATCCCTTTTATCATTGTAACATCGAGTACTTACTTCTGTGTCGGGTAGGTATGCCTTAATTTCCCTGTTAATCTTTGTTCTCTCTAATTGTTGATGTTTTAAGTGCAAAAGTAAACACTGGCAAATATTAGCAACCACTGCACTTTACAGAGTATAGTTTTCTACTAGTTCATAATTACCACAGCTCAACGTCTTAGAATTATAACTTGCTCTTTAAAACACAAGATTCTTTAGCTCATCTACGAGGTCTTAGTCATATTTCACTAGCCTATTCTGGGGTTTCTTCGCCATCTTGATTCTCGTAAATTTCAGTTCTGAATAATATTAATGACTGTGATGTCAAATCAATCTATTCTTTTTCATAGAATAAAATTGATTTATTGAATGCAAACCCATCATTTACTTATTATGGATCCATCATTAACCCCTTCTATTTCTTACAGCCGTAACCTAGACTAAAAAAGAAGCAACGGTCAAACATTCCTAAATCTTTAAATCTATAGAATAATTTCAAATATTCAGGAATGGAAAGTGGGATTTATAAACTTACAAATAGGCCTAATATAGATATGGTTGTACACCTTTCCAAAATTAAGCATTTTCTTTTACTTCAATCTTTACAATCTATACCAAGGAAGTTAAAATAAAATGAAATACTGTATCTTATTGACATGCAGTGATTTTATTTTTTTCCATGCATCACAGGGATGATGAACTTCCATATTGTAATAAAAGCTCATATTAGTGAAAAAAACTAAATTATAATTACCAAAAATTTAGAAAAATTTGTGTTTGAAGTAAAGAAGATAAAAGTGTTATTTAACAATGATCATTACTTGGCAGTAAAGAATGTAAAAGTGTTATTTAATATTGATCATAACTATGAGGAATGTGATGTTAAATTTACCAGTAAATAAGGGAAATAAAAAAGGTGATAGAGGGTAAAAAATTACTTTAAATGCAATATTCAACTTATTTTTAGAAAAAAAAAATTCACAAAATGTATATTGTTACTTTATATTTCTATAAATAGTTTTCATAAGTAAATTTGACATAGTTGAAAGATTTCTAACCTTTACCTAAAATAATGTCATTAATATAAAGTGAATTAATATTGCTTTTAATAGAACTGTTATTTATAACAATAAGAATTTTGAATGCTTGGTCTTTGAAGCTAGGTTTGTATTCTTCATATTCTAAGAAATTATATATTAAATAACTGAGGGACAGTAAGAGAAATATCAATACAGCAAAAAGGGATTATGACATTTAGACAATTTTTTCTTCTTGCATTAGTGTAGTCTACAGCCACTTTACAGCACTTAGAACTTCGTTTGAACTTAACAACCAGCTGTTGGGTCAGAGAAAGGTACACAGTTCATTGCAGATGAACTCCAAGCCAGATTAATTGGACACTTAAAAGTTGCTGTACTTCCATCAGAACACATCATGTTCACCTGGAAATATAATATCTAATAAATATTTTTATCAGCAAAAACTTGTAATAATCCTGTCAACAGAAATGCAAAATAAAAATTATATATATATATATAATATATATATATATATATATATATATATATATATATATATATATATATATATATATATATATATATATATATATATATATATATATATATATATATATATATATATATATGTATATATATATATATATATATATATATATATGTATTTGGGCTCAGCCATGTCGTCCTGATGGAAGGTTCCTTTAGGCAGCTTTCTAAGGGATATTTGGCTACCGTGATACTCCCAGAGAATTTATCACAGGTATCTAGAATTCTAATTCCTGGCGCGAGTATCCTTAAAATAACTCTAAAGGATATCGCATAATATCAGGGGATGTATTTCTTGATACAACACATAGCAATCTTAACCCCGAATAGAGTTTTAGCTTTGAGGGGGAAGAGTGGTAAAATTGAAGGGGAGCCGTCATCAAGGTTACCTGGTGGATCCCCTCCCCGTACTGCTACGGTGAGCTATTCCTTTTGTAGTAGCTAATTAAGCACGGTGTTTCTCCCAACTGCTCTCAGTTTTGCTACTATTACAAGGATTATTACAATATCGCATAATATCAAGGGACGTATTTCTTGATACGACACATAGGAATCTTCATCCCGAATAGAGTTTTAGCTTTGAGGGGGAAGAGTGGCGAAATTGAAGGGGAGCTGTCATCAAGGTTACCCGGTGGATCCCCTCCCCGTACTACTACGGCGAACTATTCCTTTTGTAGTAGCTAATTAAGCACGGTGTTTCTCCCAACTTCTCTCAGTTTTGCTACTATTACAAGGATTATTACAATGCAATCTCCATCATCTTCATCCTCTGGAAAGTTGAGTATTTAATCTTTCCTGTGTATAATTTTTGGCTCCCTTCTCACAGTTAAATTAGCAAAATTTAGTTGTGTTTAAGTGGAGCAGAGCCATGACCAGAGGCGGCCATTTTGGACCGCTGTCGTACCCCATGAATGTTTTATTTAATTAGTAGTAATGAATTTTAGCTATTTAAGCAAATTATACTAGTGAAGATAAGATTACACATGTAATATTTCCTCTTCTGTTAAAACGTTTCAATAGTACATGTTAGGGCCTCGGTGATATAGCGTAGCCGAGATCCCGACTCGAGTTAGGCTAGCCTAACTCGTTTTAGTATACTTTAGTAATGTTATCCCCGTTTATCCTCTTGTATCGTTTTATTATTCAATCGGAGATAGTACATCTCCTAGAACTACTATCATAATTCGATACTCGTCTCTTTTAGAGGTTTAAGGATAACTCCTTCCTTCCCTCTGAGTGCCGCCTTTAGGTGGCAACCCTATCTTTGGTCTTGCCATAGAGTAATGTACTCCGGCTTGACTGAGATAGTGTTTCTGTCCAGCCTCTTTGCCGGTGAGTATCCCGGCTTTGAAATACGACGGTAACCCAGAGTATTCAGTCTTGTTTTCGGCAACTCTACCAATAGGGGATTAGTCATTCCCCTACCGGTTACACAGTTGCCGGCATAAGAAGCCCGGCTTCCCTAGTCCACAACCAAAAGTGGTAGTACAGTTGCCGCCACCTTTCTCCCTTGTGGACTAGAAGACATGTCTTATATCTGGCAATGTCTTAGTCTAAGGAATCGTTATTCCTCTGCCGCCCAGGACAGCGCCGGCGTAGGAAACTGTTTCCTTGATTTCCCGCCAACAGTAGGAGGCATACATGCTGCCTTCTTTCTATGCAAAATATAAGACGCCTTTCCCTTCCCCTTCTGGCCTTTAGTGACGACCTAGCCGTCACAACCTCTGTGGCCGGTATTCTACAATCTCCCCGCTTGCCTTGTTGATTACGATGCCGGCCGGGCTCCTACAAAGGCGGCCAGATTGCCGCTTCGACCTTCCCCCTAACGGAAGCAAGGCTCCGGGAAAGGTAGTGCCAGCCATGAAGGCTGCCGGTGGGAGATCCCTTATAACTTTGAGTATGCTTCAGTCCTCTCTTGGACTGCCATCCACAAACCCTGTAACTGGCAGTGCAGCCGGCAACAGATATTGTGGCTGGATGGAAGCTAGAATTAATACAATCTCTCCCCTTCCATTTGAATCCTCATTCTGGAAAGAAGGCAGTAGAGACAGTAGTCCCTACAACCCTAATTATTGTACAAAACTATAATAATACGGTAGTCCTACTCTCCATTCTTTCTCTCTCTCTGTCGGCTAGTGCCGCCAGGTACTAGCCTAGCCGTTAGTATGCCGGCAGAACTACAGTATAAGACTATACAGTAGCCAGTATACCTGCAGTATAGCAAATACAGCAGTTAGAAAACTACAGTATATAACATGCAGTAGTATGATTTTCCAACATATTCAGTGTATCCTTTCACTGTCCATTGTTGAAACCGCTCAGCAAATGTTGAAGTGAAGTATTCCTTCAACATTCTGATGTATCCTAGATCATCAGAACATAAAATCTTTACCCTACAGTATTAATATTTCACTTGTGGGGGAGTTATTGCTAGTATACACTGACTCCAGCTCTATGTACTAGAGCTATTCCACCCTATATTTCCCTAATAAGGAAATTTTAAATAAATATTGAGGGAGGTCACAGCAATTGCCTGGAGAGGAAACACAGATATGTCTTTTCTATTTCCTTTCTAGTTTACTATCCTAAGCTATAATTATAATAGTAAAAATTACTATTAATGTATGTGAATTATTTATCAGTTTGATAAATTACCCCATACTCATTTCACTCTTTCTTTCCTTACAGAAGGAGCCCAAGGTGAAGTGTGCGGTTACGTACTGCAGTCACAAAAGTAATAACTTTTGTGGCCACAACATTTGCAGGTATCATGCCCCCTGCTCCATCGCAACTGAAACCCTCTGGTATTGGGACTCCAAGGGTTGCAATGTCTGGTCGGCTTTGATATCCAAGGATTTTGGTGATCCCAAGACGGTGGAGTCAAGGGATACTGCGAGGGAAACACTTCGGAAGTGGGTAAGAGGGTTCCAGAAGAACTCTTCGGTACCTTACCTACCAAGCGAGACAATCAGAAGCCTTCTGTTCCCTAAGGCAACATCTGATGCGGTTGTGCCTCAGGTACGAGTCGAGCCTCCCAGCATACAACTGGCGATAGAGACCGACATTAATAAGGCTTTGGAAGGCATCGACATCCATCAGGAAAGGATGTCGGAGGTGTCCTCGGATACCGAAAAGGATCTCCTTTAAGAAGATCCTGAAGAAGAGGTGGCCCAGCCACCCGAGGAGGAAGAAGAATCCGGATCGACAGAGACGGAAAACCCTCTACTGTCTGTGACGTCATATCACCTGTGCCGTCGACCTGTACGGCCCCAACCCCTTAACCAGACCCGCTGTTACCCAAGGGTGAAGCGTTCATGGCGCAGATCCAGCTGATGATGGAAACTATGCGCAAGGAACAGCAAGAGATGAGGAAGGAAGTCAGGGAAGCAACCGCGCAGTCGCTTCTCGCGGCTCCTACAAGCGGTCCAGAGTCTCTGACTTACCTCAATGCTCCAAAACCAACCCGGCGGAGTTCATGGCCATGATGAATGGGAAACTCTATGTCTCGGAGAAGATGGAGGCCATACCCCTCGACGATCTCCAATTCTAGTCGAACTTTACGGCGTATAAGGAGTGCTTCATCAGGTTGAAGAACGAACCTGCATCTAAAGAAGAGATGGAACCTAAGGAGGTCATGGTTTTTTACCACGACAAGGCACAGGCTCTCTTGACGAGTAGCCTGAAGAAAGCAGGATATACAAACTCGAAGGTTTCTGCTTTGAGCAAGAGGCACCCTACCTTCCTTGCTCCTTCCTCCAGAGCTTTTCCCTTTACGTCTAAAGCTCTCCACTGCGTACTAAAGGCAGTTGATGCGGGCAAACCATGCCCTACACTAGAGGAGTGTAGACCATTGTCTCTAGCCCTGCCTATGGGCGAGAAGGACTGGAACGAAGTCCATCTAGCCTTCATGGTCGCAAAACTAGATGCAGATATCGCAGGACAGCAGTTCAATGAAAACCTTCCGAAGCTGTCGGACTTTCTTCTGCGAAGAGAACAGGAGACAAAAGAGAGACTAGCAGCCTCTCTGTCTCTCCAGAACTGCATGGAGATGTGTGCAGGCATCTCTAGTACCCCAGATATGTACACGGTCTTAGCCAAGATGCACATGGCTTCACTAGTCAAGGACCTGTACACTTTCTTGAAGTCCAGGAGGGCCTGTAGAGAGTACGTGTTTTCCAATGCAACGGTCAAGCACGAGCCTAGGAAGTTAATCCCTTCATGTATCTGGGGCAAAGACCTCTTCCCAAAGGAATCAGTCCAAGAGGTAGTTGCTAAAGCTGCCATGGAGAATAGGAACCTTCTCCAAAAGTGGGGCATATCTTCCAGAAGGAAATCATCATCTGACGCTGGTCCCCAACCCAATAATAGGAAGACGAAGAAGCCACGAGTGCCTCATAAACCTGCGCAACATCCCACTGTTACTATGACCACAGTGCCCCAAATGGTTGCCCAGCCGCAAACCACTTTCCAAATGGTGCCTCATCAGTTAGTAGCCCAGTCACCAGCCTTTAACCCGGGCTTTGAGAGGCACACCACTACCTTTCGCCCAAAAGGTAGAAGATCTAGACCAGGCTCCTCAAGAAACCCCTCAAGGGGTAGAGGAGGACGTGGTCAGGGTAACAAACCCTCTGGATCATCCAAGTAATGAGATGCTCCAGGTAGGAGGAAGAGTTTTTCACTTTCGAGATCGTTGGACCTTTGATCCTTGGGCCCACAGCCTAATCAAGGATGGACTAGGGTGGAAATGGAACAGAACTCCACCTTCCTTTCCTCAATTCTTCCAACACTCCAACCCCTTATTGGAATAATATACCTTACAACTCTTGAACAAAAAGGTCATAAGGAAAGTAAAGTCCATCAAATTCCAGGAAAGGCTGTTTTGTGTTCCCAAGAATGACTCGGACAAGCTCAGAGTCATTCTAGACTTGTCTCCAGTCAACAAGTTCATCGAGAACAACCAGTTCCGGATGTTAACCTTACAACACATAAGGTCCCTGTTACCGAAAGGGGTGAACACAGTCTCAATAGACCTAGCAGATGCTTACTGGCACCTTCCAGTCAGCCACCCCCTCTCCTCCTACCTAGGATTCAAGTTACAAATACAAAGTATGTCTTCAAAGCCATGCCCTTCGGAGTCCCCAAGGATATTCACTAAACTTGTGGACACAGTCGTACAACAGCTACGCTTAGAAGGCATTCGGGTAGCAGCATACCTGGACGACTGGATGGTATGGGCAGCATCCAAGACTGCTTGTCTGCAGGCAGCCACGAAGGTGATCCAGCTCCTGAATCATGTGGGATTCAAGATCAACTACAAGAAGTCTCACCTCTCTCCAGCTCAAGACTTTCATTTGTTGGGAATCCATTGGAACTTGCAGTCACACAGCCTTTCCATTCTAACGAAGAAGAGGAGAGAGATTGCAGGTTCTGTCAAGAGACTACGGAAATCCAACAAGATTTCAAGACGTCAACAGGAAAGACTACTACGCTCTCTCCAGTTCACAGCAGTAACAGACCCAGTGCTAAGAGCACAGCTAAAGAAAGCGTCAGGAGTCTGGAGAAGATACACATCAAACGCTCGAAGAGATCAACAAAGACCGACACCGACCTTACTACGATCGCTTCTGAGGTCGTGGTCGAAGGTCAAGAGTTTAGCAAGGACTATTCCCTTACAACCACCGCAACCGTCAGTGGTCATCCACACGGATGCCTCACCGGAATGATGGGGAGGTCATTCCCATCAAAGGAAAGTACAAGGGAACTGGTCACGCCAGTTCAAGACCTTTCACATCAACATTCTGTAGGCCTGGCAGTTTTCCTGACGAAGAAACTATCCCCCTCAGAGATCAGCCCACGTCAAGTTGGTCTTGGACAGCGAAGTGATAGTGAAATGTATGAACCGACAAGGCTCGAGATCGCCCTACATTAATCACGTGATGTTGGCTATCTTTTGCTTGGCAAGAAAGAAAAGACGGCACTTATCAGCAGTTCACCTACAAGGGTACCGCAATGTGACGGAGGACGCTCTATCCAGGCAAAAGCCGATAGAATCAGAATGGTCCCTAGACGCAGACTCATTCTCCTTCATCTTGGAAAAAGTCCTTGAACTGCAGATCGACCTCTTCGCAATGAGTGACAACAAGAAACTACCTCGATATGTATCCCCATACAAGGACCCTCGAACAGAAGTGATGGACGCCATGTCCCTCGATTGGAACAGATGGAATCATATCTACCTGTTCCCTCAAACAAATCTCCTGCTGAAGGTCCTCAACAAGCTGAGATCCTTCAAGGGGACAGCAGCAGTAGTGGCCCCCAAAATGGCCCAAGAACAATTGGTTCCCTCTAGTGATAGAACTGAGGCTGAGGCTATTTCCTCTACCGAACCCAGTTGTATCCCAACTGGTTCAGAAGTCGACTGTCTACGCTTCATCATTGAGAACCCAAAACCTACATCTTATGATTTTCTCGCCTTAGCAGCCAAGAAAAGGTTCGGGATCTCAAAAGACAACATCGACTTTATAGAAGAGCACAAGTCAAAGTCAACCAGAAGACAATATGAATCGTCTTGGAAGAAGTGGGTCTCCTTTGTCAAAGCAAAGAGGCCAGCAAAAATCTCGATAGACTTCTGCCTGTCCTTCTTCATCCGCCTTCATGAGCAAGGTCTGGCTTCCACCACAATAACTACGTGTAAGTCAGCTTTGACTA
>NC_090727.1:179815501-179873001 GCF_036898095.1 Palaemon carinicauda | reverse complement strand
ATTGTTTCTATGTATGCAGAAACATATCGTACATCCTCTCGAAAAGCAGCCAATTATTTTTACAAATAATTAAGATAAAGCGGTCTTTAAATGATGACATCATCCTTACTGCGTCGTTTGCACGGCTGAGTTTGGCAGAATAGTCTTTGCGCGTTAATTTTTGCATATATATATATATATATATATATATATATATATATATATATATATATATATATATATATATATATATATATATATATATATATATATAGCGATTTTTTCACTTATGTTTCGCAATCTCGTACGTCTGGCAGAGATGGAAGGCATTGGTAGAAGGTAAGCGAACGCTGACTACGATCTACGAGAAGACCAGCCAGAGTTTCCGTGACGTATAGAAGTTATAATGTTTACTTGTAGTTCGTATGTACATTGTGTTTTTACAACGTCCTCGTGAACTTTATAGCATGGCCAATGTTACCTAAGGTAAAACATAGAACAAATAGTAAGCAGAGAGCAACAAAAATGAACCAAGAAGAGAGGGAAATATGAAAGCTGGAACATTCAAACTAGAACTCTGGCAACAGTGAGAGGCCGCTGGCAAATCATGACACCCTTGCACCAAGTGTATCAGTAAACTTAGGGTTTAAATACCTCGTTTAGTTAGCCTTCATATAGGAATGAACAATAAGAGTACTAAGCTTATCATAAAAATGTTATTTTGATTTTTCTTAAAAAAAAAAAGCGAAAATTTTTAGCAAATCTTTGGGAGCTCATAACTCAAAAACATACTTATTCACACTTCAGTACATTTTTCTCTCACTTTATTGTTCAATTTTAGAGAGAAAGGTATCATTGTAAAGAGGAATAAAAATCCCACAATTTTGTGTGACAGAATTTTGATTTTCCCTTTACTCTTCATGATTATTTTGTGTCTAGACAAAGAAAATTATGAAAAAAATTCATAAAAAAAATAAAAATGAAAATCAAAAAATCTATCACAGAATTATTCGATTTATAAAGAAGTTTTGATGGTATGATTTTCAATACAATTATTGTCATTAGTGGAGAAAAATGTACTTTTTTTTTTTTTAAATCATGGATTTTGCTAATAAATCAAAAAGTTTTTGATCAAATGACTTGAAATTTTTATATGATGAAGGTATTACATATGTCTAAAACATATAGCAATGGTGTATTTTGATTAATAAGAAAACAAAAGGCAAGGCATAGTGGATGGTCCCCATAAATGTGAATTCCCTTTTTGCCGTCAAGTATTTGTCTGGACCTCCCTCTCCTTCTTCTGTTGAAAGTGAACGATTGGTTATATAGTGTTCGAGAGACTATCTACTCGCAGGAAAGAAATCGACTGAAAGGTCAAACCAGTGAGATGCAGATGTTCTTATATTACAATATAAGAATATTAGGACTTTAATACCCTCAAAGAATTTCCTCGAATATTTTGTTTTAAATGTTTATCCTTTTCGTTTCATTTTATTTTATAAAAAACAAGTTTTCCTTATTTTCTATAGCGAAACCATTCATGTTCCTTCTAGAAGAATGCATAATTAATAAAATTACTTGGTTCAAAAAAAATATTTGTTTCTTAAACCAGCTTCTGGGTCTAAAATTAATCACGAATTCATTGCATGTATCGGAATCGGAATTGTAAGGTGTCGGTGCTCGTATCGTTATAAAATTTGGTATCGTCCACACACACAAACACACACACACAGTATATTACCCATTGCTAGTCCACTGCAGGACAGTCATAGCAAATACTTGAGTATTTAGTTTTTCATTAATGCTATATACATGTATATCTGTACTTACAGTGTCATTTGAAGAACTGCAGACATATGATGCATTTCCATCACACACTGGTAAAGATGGCTTCGTGCATTCACTTGCCCAAGTGCAGTTCTGTAAACATTTTATTATTGATACTTAAGAAGTTATGAAATGTATATCACAAGAAAATGCAAAGCCATTATGATATCTCCAGAATATCTGATGAAAGGTATTTTTTTTTATTGGCAAAGGAGAAAAGTTATCTGACAAGATCTGAGTGTGGTTTCTCAACCAGAATTAATTCTGTTTTACTGTCTTCATTTACAATATATTATGCAGTAAGGTACAAGTACATTATTGTGTTGAGCACTTTTATTTTGATGGAATTAAAACTCGAATTGTATGTATAGTTGAAAATTTTGATCAACGTAATCTTCTGTTATTGTATAAAAGATTTTATACAACTTATTTGTTCCTAAGTGAAATACAAACCATTGTCCTTTGGTAGGAAATAAGTTGTCAGCGCGAGCTAAACCAATGATTCATTTAAACAAGCAATTAAGCAACAGGTGGGAGCAGGTATAAGAAATACCACCCTCTTACCTGTCAAAGTCTCTTCACTTATGTTTTCGGCTGCATCATGTACAGACTTATCGATGCGCCCTTATTCAAACTTTTCATTATCTTTTTCTTTCAGGAAGTGAATGCTGACTACTGATTGTTATAATCTGACACTTAGAGCGATGGACTTTATATGTTTTTGATTTTCAATTGATAGATACATTCTCTCTTTGTGCTCTTTGCTAGGGGTACGATAAGCCCGCAATCATCTGTGTGCGAGTGTAGGTTGTGCCCTTTTTTGCTGTCTCAGGTGTATGCTTTGAGGAAAGAAAGAGAGCTTTGCTTTTTCCTCATGGTCATTGGGTGTTTCTGGTTTTGTTGTTCGATCAGTTACACCACTGGATGGATCTCTGGGAGTATGTGTTAGGAGTAAGAAGCCCTCAGACCTTCATCAGCAACCTTTCAGGTTCTGTTGGTGTGCGTGGTTCCCTTAGTGTTTGACACACCACATCAATATTTGGAAGCTCTTTTTCATTTATGCTGTGGCTGATGACAAGTGTAACATATGAAGGTTTTGGCATCCTCATATCTTTCAGTTAGGCTCCCCAGTGACAGTATCTTCCTTGGTGATGCCCGTTGTGAAGGCGTGGTTGGGGTGTCCCCAGCTACCCTCTTTTGTAATCCTCAGTCCTGAGAGATATAAATATTCTACACATGTCCCCTAACCTGTGATGTAAGCTTTGGAAAATAGGGACTTATCTGAGATTTTGACTTTAAGGCCAATGTCCCATAGAAGATGTTCTTTGCAATCCCAACAAGACAGTGGTGGAATGAACTTTACTAAGGAGGCCACAGTAGCCATCCATTTGTGAGCAGAGAATTGATTAAGTGGTAGCTAAGAAAGATTTCTTAAGATTGATTAGAGTCCCAATTGGGCATGAGACTTAAAGAATAATTTATAACACTGGTTTAGAAAAAAAAAAAAAATTGTCTGAGGCAAGAATGGGGATATGTGTATTTTGCTAATTTGGGTGTGCTGAATTCAAATTTATAAATAGTTTTGCTCTATCGCCTCTAGTTTTCTGGCTTTTAAATATTCTCATTTTAGTATAAACAGAGAATATGTGTGCACATTTCAAGAGTTGCAGCAGTTTATAACAGATAAAACAGGATAGATAAAGAACACTGATTGAATCAATATACTTGGATGACACAATTACACAATTCATAGTACCACAGACAGTCAAAAGTGTGTTTTCTTAGAAGATCTGGTGTATTTTGTCTCCAGGATCTGGTGTATTTTGCCTCCAGGATGTCATGCAAGAGCATCCAGCAGAAGTCTCCCATCATGCCGGGGTTCCATTTGCTTTGATAGTTGCTCTCCATCTCCGTAATATCTTGGTGGAATCTTTCTCCATGCTCATCACTCACTGCTCCAAGGTTTGGCAGGAAAAAGTTGAGGTGGGAATGGAGAAAATGAATCTTGAGTGACATTCGGCACCTGATATCCATGTAAGACTTTAGCAACTTTTCAATACAGGCTTGGTAATCTGGTACGCGTGTGTTACCAAGGAAGCCACTCTGGAACTCCCAACGGAGATCCTGTGAGAACCCTCTCAGCGACTCTTAACAGCTACATGTAAACATCTATCACAATGCAGTATCATTGCTGTGACTTCACGCCTGGAAACTACCCAGCTCCTCCTCTCTCAGGGAGACTCTCCCGTAACAGGTTGCAAAGAGAATGTCTGATATCTGGATAGATCTTCGGCTTTGGCCATCCAGGGCAGCAGAGGTCATCTAACCTTGATGACAGGTCTTCTGCTCGTGTTGGCTTCGGCCAAGAGAGTTGGTGAACCCCATGGGACGCCCTTAATGTCTCCCATTCATGACGATGGGCCAAGTAATGCTCGACCTTGTTTCTGGCAGCTCAGATCCCTGAATCCAAACCCTTTGGTCTTGGAGTCCTTCGGAGCATGACCAATGATCCATTTCAACGGTTACTATGCCAAAGAGAAACTGGAGGCCCTTCCTCAAGGAAACTCGCTCCTAGTGTCCTCACTTCACCATTTGGGGGAAAATCAAGAGAAGGATCACCGAAGACATGTTCTTGTCTTGGGTTCACAAGGTCATGGACCAAGCATCGAATCCCTATCCTTCTCCTCATAGAAGAGACTGAGAGTTCATAAGGATAAAAGCAAAATGCTCCCTCGCATTTATAAGACTACTCTGTGACGCAGGCCTTGCCAGCGGGCGTGTAGAAGCATCAAATAACCTTCACCACCCACTTCTTGCAAGACATGACCAAAGGAGACTATACGTATTTTATCGGTGCTGTGGTGGCTGCACAAGAACTGGTTTAACATCTCAAACTCTTTGATAGACAAGTAGCAAGAGGTTGAGGACGCTGGTTACCCGGTTTTAGTCTAAATAAAGGATTAAAAAAGACTGGCTCTTTCTTTTTCTTCATCTTCTCCTCTCTTAGGGAAATCGGCATCCAGGGTCCTCTACAAAGCTGACTTCAACCAACTACAGGTAAACCATTGTTCCCTTGTGTAATCTGGTATTGTGTCAATACTGTTAGGTTCCCATACCCTATTAAGGGGAGTATTGTGTAGGCTGCAGACCATGCGTAGCAAGGTTTTATAAAGCTGTAGAGTTTCCACGTATTATGTGCTAAACACAAAAGGGGAATTCCAAGCCAAAGCCAAAAACCCTCATTGACAAGGACTTTCACCATCCTAATGGGTAAGTCAACCCTTATGAATGGCGTTGGTTTGTAATTGGTTACGGAACAAATGAAAAAATTTGAAGTAATTTGTATTTCTCTTAACAATACAAACTTGTAGCTATTTATACAAATTACCCCGCCAGCACCAGTCCCCCTTGAAGTACTACCTCCAAGCAAAATGAGGTTCACAGCCCAGGTGCGTGAGTGTGACTGGTAGTTACTACCCCCCCCCCCCCCCCAACTAGCAGGTGGGTGGTTAACCCTCGTTAAAATTCTAATGGCTCGTCTATCAACTTCGCCGAAAGTAATACTGTACCCCTAAAAAACAGCTACAGGTTTTTATCGATAGGAAAAATGCAAATTGCTTCCAAATATGTCATATTTATACAAATCCATTTATCTAAGCGACTGATGTTAACATACCTTTAAATTCTGGAACCATAGTTTACCTTCTCCACATGAATACTGATAACCATTGCCATGAGAGCACTGATAGTATTTCTGGCAATCACAAGGGTCTGCCCAAAGACCATCTTCTGGACACACAACTGCAGTAAACCAAAAATTATTTTTTATACATCAGTAAGAATACCTCAGCTCTGGTTTAACTTGATTTCATTTGCATGATTTAGAAAATAAAACTACAATTTTTTCTATAATTTCTAAAAAATAATTTCATTCATACACAAAAATTCATGCATCAATGAAAAAATAACTCTCAAATTATACTTTTTCTAGTGCAGGTATTTAAATTTCCAAAATAGAAACAATTCTGCTTTTATATTCTGATACCTGAAAGGAAAACGTCACAGTACATCACATTTTCTAATTAACATTATTCTACTATTATAAAGAAATATGTTTCCAGTGATATTTGTGATTTGATGTGTATGTTCTTGATTAATGGTGGAAGAAATATTTTATCATCAATTTTTAATTATATAATTTTGCTGCTTTTAGAGGATTAGAATAGATTATGAGATTACTTGATTATAATACAGTATATTTTTCTAATATGCATTATTAAAATAAAATAAGCATGACATGCATTAAGGTATTATGGTGCAAAGTTCATAGCACTAGCAAACTGTAATGCAGCAATCTCTCACCATATCGACTTTCACCTATCACTCCCTCCATACTTTGCAGATTTATAAATATATCTACAGTAATTTAACTGTACACTGCGAACTCCTCCTTTTATTGTGGGTGTCTGGGGATTTGTTTTATAGTTTTCATATTCTAATTTTTTTGTTAAAAAAGGGATTTTTCACCCAAAAATAATAAAGTAAATTACAGTAATAATCATGCAACTTGCAATCTCACATATTGTGCAAACCATAAGTTTTCACCCATGAGTGATATCTTATCAAGTGAGTTCCTTTTTTGAAATCAAACTATAATAAACTAACCTATTTTCCTCCACCTCTACATCCCAATTTCAGTTCAACAAGTTTAAAAAGAAAAAGAGAATGATAAAAGTATTGTTAGTTTTGTTATGAACAACTTTTTCAGATAATAACACCTGCTTTGCTTGCATTTCAACGTGTATGATTGTACTGTAAATAATTAACATATTTGCTGTAAATAACATGTAAAATAACAGATTTTGATCAAAGTGAAAAATCTATTTTTGGGTGAGAGGGCCATGTCGTCCCGATGTAAGGGTTCCTATAGGTAGCCTTCTAAGGGATATTTGCTACAGTGATACTCCAGAGAATTAAGCCTAAGGTCTCCAGGATTCCAACGCCTGGCACGAGAATCCAATAAAGGATATCGTATGATATCAGGGGACGTATTCTAAATACGACACATTGCAATCTTCACCGTGAATAGATTTAACGCTTCGATGTAAGGGGGAAGAGTGGCAAAGAAAGGGGTGCCGTTCTAGGTCCCCGGTGGATCTCCTTCCCTACTACTACCGCGACGCCATTCCTATTCTTGTCGTTAAGCGAAAATGGCCACAGATAAAGTAATTTTGGGAGGGATCAATAAAAGGGTGGGTTCCATCAGGACGACATGGCCCTCTCACCCAAAAATAGATTTTTCACTCTGATCAAAATCAGTTTTTTGGGCTCAGGCAGTGTCGTGCTTATAACTGAGGGAGCAGTAATAAGACGCAAATACGGTTAAGCATTTCATTATGCAACTAAATTATCAAATGTAGTTACAGCAAAGTATGAATCTGATCCAGCATTACAACACATCAAAACACATATTTTCTCGTGTAGAAAAAATATACAAATACATTATCAGAATAATGCCACTCAATGGAGATGTGAAGCCAAATCCATCTGACATAGTCAGATGTACGGAAATGCATAAACTCCGTAACGCAACCGTTCACTCGGCACTGGTATATTGATCAGATATGCCCCTACATTGAACAGTATGTCAACCAGTTACGATCTGCACTAGTGGGTAGGTATACCCATGCACCCTATGCACTGTAAAGTCCCAAAACAGTCCACTGTTCATCGCAGCACTAAACGACTGGTTTAATCACACTGCCCTTTACCACCACAAAGTGGTTTATCTAATGTACTTGCTTCGTGTAATGTTTGTAGAAGACCCTGGATGATCCCCCCCCCCCCCCCGTGTATGAGCGGAGTCTCTAAAGTCCATAAGTTGGAAGAGGTTCAACGAAGAAGCAACTTTCCTCGGATCGTGACCTGCGGGTGTACTGTCATGATGCGCTCTGCAAATAAAGTAAGTGAGTTTCGCTCTCAGTTGTCTTAAAGATAGATTTGATCCTGAAGTTTCGCCTCTGAAGAGCTGTCTTCCTTTGAAGTTTAAAGTTCTCCGTAGATAGACCTTAAGACACTCTACTGGGCACAGAGAGGCATCTTCCTTCAATGGGCAGATTCTCCAAGGACCCCACCTCTTGGTGGGTAGCTCATTCTTGGCAAGAAAGGCAGGATCGGGAAACAGGTTCAGTTCTCCTGAGTCCAGGAACTGAATATGGCCTTCGTTTCTGGATAAGGCCACTATTTCACTAACTCTAGCCCCTGAGGCTATTGCGAACAGCAAAATTACTTTCTGTATTTAATTCTTTAGAGTACAGTCCTCATTGTCCAGATTCGAAGCATAGTGCAAGACTTTGTCCAAAGACCACGTGATGGGCTTTGGTGGGGCTGCAGGCTTGAGTCTAGCTCATGCTTTTGGGATCTTTTTAAAGATTTCACCTGAGAGGTCCACCTCAAAAGCGTACAGAAGTGGTCTAGCCAGGGCCGATTTACAAGAGGTAATTGTAGTAGAGGGCAGGCCTTGTTTGTGAAGGTGTATGAAGAATGCAAGACAAAAATCTATTGATATCTTTGTCAGTTTCCTTGTTTTCACAAAGGTCACCCATTTCTTCAATGACGATTCATATTGCCTACTAGTTGAACGTGACTTGTACTCCTCGATGAAGCCAACTTTATCCTTTGAGATTCCGAACTTTTTGTTTGCTGCTAAGGCGAGAAAATCATGAATTATAGGTTGCTGGTTCTCGAGGATGAAGCATAGACAGTCGACTTCTGGACCAGTTGAGACAGCACTAGATTCAACAGTGGAAACAGCTTCAGTTTCAACTCTAGGACTAGAGGAAACCAATTGCTTTTGGGCCACTTGTGGGCTACTACTGCTGATGTCCCTCTTAAGGTTCTTAGCTTGTCGAGGACTCTTAGCAGGAGATTGGTTGGTGGAAACAGGTAAATGCGATTCCACCTGTTCCAGTTTAGGGACATGGCATCCATCGCTTCTGCTTGAGGGTCCAGGTAAGGGGCTACATAACGAGATAGTTTCTTGTTGTCGCTCGTTGCGAAGAGGTGGATCTGCAGTTCTGGGACTTTTTCCGAGATAAAGGAGAACGAGTCTGCGTCTAGGGACCATTCTGTCTTTATGGGCTTTTGCCTGGATAAAGTGTCCGCCGTCACATTGTGGATCCCATGTAAGTGAACTGCTGATAGGTGCCATCCCTTCTTCCTTGCCAGGTAGAAGATGGCTAACATCACATGGTTGATGTGGGGTTATCTCGAGCCTTGTCGATTTAGACACTTTTATTTACCTCGTTGTCCAGAACCAATCTGATGTGGATTGATCTGCGAGGGGATAGTCTCTTCAACGTCAGGAATACTGCCATAGCTTCGAAAATGTTGATATGAAATGTTTTGAACTGGCGCAACCAATTCCCTTGCACTTTCTTGTCATGAGAATGACCTCCCCATCCTTCCAAGGAGGCATCTGTATGTATCACCACTGATGGTTGCTGTGGTTGCAGGGGAATTATCCGCGCTAGACTCTTGGCTGTTGACCACGGCTTTAATTGCGTGCGCAACAAGGCTGGGGTCAACCTTAGTTGATCTCTTCGAGCGTTTGATGCGTATTTCCTCCAGACTCCTGACGCATCTTTCAAACATGCCTTTAGCACAGCACAGGGTCTGTCACTGCTGGGAACTGAAGGGAGCCCAATACTCTTTCCTGTTAGCGTCTTGAAATCCTCTTGTGACGGATTAGTCTCCTGACAGATCCTGCTATTTCTCTCCTCTTCTTGGATGGAATGGAGAGGTGGTGTGACTTTACGTTCCATTGGATTCCTAACTACTGGGAATGTTGAGCTAGAGTGAGACAAAACTTCTTGGGGGTGATCTTGGAGCCTAAGTGTTCAAAAAACTGGATCACCTTTTAGGCTCCCTGCAGACAAGTAATCTTGGATACTGCCCATACCAACCAGTCGTCTATATATGCTACCACTTGAACACCTTCGGTGCGTAGCTGTTGTACGACTGTTTGCTAGCTTTGTGAATATCTTTGGGGCTGTGTTCAGTCCGAAGGGCATCGCTCTGAAGACAAACTTCTTCTTCTCTAGTTTGAATCCTAGGTAGGAGGAGAAAAGGCGACTCATCCGGAGGTGCTAGTAAGCATTTGCAAGGTCTAATGAGACTGTGTACGTCCCTTTTGGCAGAAGGGTCCTTATTTGCTGCAAAGTAAGCATCCGAAATTTGTTGTTCTTGATGATCTTGTTGAGTGGAGACCAGTCTAGAATGACACTGAGTTTGTCCGAGTTTCTTGGGAACACAAAATAGCCTTCCCTGGAACTTGATGGAATTCGCTTTCTTTATCACCTTCTTGTTCAAGAGTTCTGAGGTATATTCTTCCAACAAGGGGTTGGAGTATTGGAAGAAATCTGGAAAACGGGGTGGAATTCTGCTCCATTTCCACCCGAGTCCATTCGTGATTAGGCTGTGGGCCCAGAGATCGAAGGTCCAGCGATCCCGAAAGTGATGGTGTCTGCCCCCTACCCGGAACCCCTCACTGCTTGGGGGGTCCTTCGGTATTGTTTGCACGACCACGTTCTCCTCGGCCCCGAAGAGAAGTTACCTCCTGGAGAATTTCTCTTAGGACCTTTTCCTTTCTGACCGCGGCGAAAGGAAGGAAGAGGCATTGTGGTCATGGTCATGGCGGGGATTTGTGCTGGTCTTTGTGGTCTCCCTGCTCTTTTGTTCTTGGGCTGGGGACCTCCTTCCGAAGAAGATATCCTTTTTGAGGACATACCCCACTTTTGGAGAAGGTTCCTGTTCTCCATTGCTGCCCTCGCGATGACCTCTTGGATCAGTTCCTGTGGGAAGAGGTCTTTACTCCAGATGCTTGAGGTAATCAGCTTCCTTGGTTCGTGCCAGGTGGTTGCTGCAGCCAGGAGGAACTCTCTACAAGCTCTAATGCGCTCTGAGGAAAGCGTACATGTCTTTCACAAGGGTACCCATGTGAGACTTGGCTAGAAAGAGGAAGATTTCTGGGGCAATATGTTGGCTTGCGCTTATTTCGAAGCAGGGGGAAAAGCACAGGAATGAATGGCAACAAATAAGGAAACCTGCCAAGACCTGATCATTATCATTAAATCATGAAAAAGGGGGGGTTAGCCTTTGAGATGAGAGCCGTAAAAGACGGCCAGGATGGCAAGAATGTTCCTCAGATATGGAAAAGGAGGTGTAGATAACCAGCCTAAGACTGCAGCTAAGGCGGCAGAGGAAGGTGGGGGGGGGATCCACCCATAGCCCACTCACATCCAAAGCTAGAAGAACTCAAGCGGCAACACTTCTGCCAGGATAAACCGAAAGGGCAAAGTAGACACACAACTAATAAGGAAGCAGAGGAGAACCGCTAGGGTTACTAGCTCTCTGCCTGGGTAGGGTCAGGCCATAGGAAATACTGTGCAGGAAAGTGTAGCCTACATAGCGGATAAGAGAAACTCAAATCCAAGGGTAAGTACTCTAAACAAAAGGAACTGTAGTTCTTAAGACAGAAAGGGTATGGCTTAAAAAGGAAGGGGGAAGGGTAACTAAATCACACAAAAGTGGTTTCTAAGGCAGCGGAGAGAATTAATTCAGGGAAGGAATAAAAATCTCGCTTACCTAGGGCCAGACTAGAAAGCTTACAACCTATCCCGTCCATTTATATAGCAACGAAGGATGCTTCAGTCGCCAGGGAACTGGAATGGGAGAGGAACAAGGTTCCATGGCAAGTAGATGCACCAGCAGGCAAAAGGGGAGACGGGCGAGAGAAAGGGAGACTTGGAAATTGGTGAGGTGGCAGGACAGAAAGGCCTAACTGCAGCATTACAACTAGAATGGCATTCCAAGGGGTCTGCGGTAAGAAGGCACAGAGGACAAGTCCTCACAACCAGCCGTTAGCCTACCAAAAACTAAGAGAAGCCTAAGAATAGGTAAGGCAGCACAAATGGGGGTCTGCCTGTCAGCATTAGAACAAGGTAGCGAGTTCCAATGGATGAACAAGAAGTAGACACAGCAAACAATTTCCCTAGACTCATGCCACCCAGCCAAACATGTAGGCCAAGTGAAAAAGTGAAAAACAGTCACCCTAGGACAACTGCAAAACACTATCCACCACTCCCAGAAGGACCTTCAGGACTGCAACTCCTCGCTATGACACATCAAAAGCATGGAAGGATGGGCAGCCTCATGAAACTAGCAAGGTTAAGTGAAAGAAAGGGATGGTGCAGAAGTACATATTCACCTGTCATGGTATAGTTAGCCACAGTCAAGACTGATATAATATGCACATGTGGACAAATGTAAAAGGAGGAGATACCCTATAATCATACAACAATTGTAAAAGAATATAAAACATTCTTACAATAATATTACTAAATAACTAAGCATTTTCGGAGTGATTTTTGGGCTCAGCCATGTCGTCCTGATGGAAGGTTCCTTTAGGTAGCTTTCTAAGTGATATTTGCTACTGTGATACTCCCAGAGAATTAACCATAAGTCTCCAGAATTCTAACTCCTGGCACGAGTATCCTTAATATATCTTTAAGGATATCGCATAATATCAGGGGACATTTTTTTTGATATGACACAAAGCAATCTTCACCCTGAATAGATTTAACTCTTTGAGGGGGAAGACTGGCGAACGAAAGGGGAGCCGTTATCAAGGTACCCGGTGGACATCCTCTCCGTACTACTACGGCCCATCATTCCTTTGAACTGTAGCATTTAAGCTAAGTGCACTCCCACATTTCTCTCGGTGTTGTTACTGTTTATTGGAATATCATGCAATCTCCAGCATCTTCATCCTCTGGAAAGTTGAGTATTTGATTTTTCCTGTGTATAATTTTAAGGCTCCCTTCTCACAGCTAAATATGTATAATTTAAGTGTGTTTAGTGGAGCGCAGCCGACACCGGAGACGGCCTTTTTGAGACCGCTGTCGCACGCCATAAATCCATTTTATTTAGTTAGTAGTGCGACGCTCCCGGTATTTAGCTATAAAGAAACTTTTAGCTAGTTATGCAAATTATACTAGTGAAGATTTGCATACATATAATATTTCCTCTTCCGATATGTAATATTACTTTCGTATACGACGAGGACCCTGGTGGTATCAATCGTAGCCGCGGTCCCCACCCGAGTTAGGCTAGCCTAACCAGTTCTGCATACGTTAGTAATGTAAATCCCATTGTTTAGCCTCTTGTATCGTTTCCTATTAATTCGGTTAGGGATATATATCCCCTAGTATTTATGGGTATAATTCGATACGTTTCTCTTTTAGAGAAAAGAGGATAAACCCTTTCTCCCCCCTGAGCTCCGCCATCTCAAGCGGCAACCCTATCTTTTGTCATCGCCACCGAATAGTAAACTCCAGCTTGACTTAGATAGTTTTTTTACCGTCTATCTTCTTTGCCGCCGAGTATCCCGGCTTCAAAGTATGACGGTAACTCAGGGTGCACTGTCTTGCAGCCGACAATGTCACCGACAGGGGAATCTTGATTCCTCTGCTGCCCACTGTTATGTATTATTGTAATAATGTACTGTATTATTTCAAGTGTTGCAGGTATTGCGCAACATTGCATCATATTGCATGAATAAGACATGTTATGCTTTGTACATAAGAGTAATGATTTGTTTTGGTATTAGGATTCAAACATTTGTTGATTACCTCAAAGATAGGATGTGATTCTTTATGATTTGTACTGGAGTAGGATTTAAGTCTTTTCAGAGCGATGCTCTTTTGTTTAGCAAGGTTTTGGTTTGTCAGATTGTGTAAGACGCTCCATATACACTTGGGAGTTAGCTGTCACAGAGTAAACAGAGTACAATGTAGTCTTTTATACAGTAAACGTATTTTTAGAATACCAACGTATTATTACCCATCAAGCCAAAATTGACGACATCAGATGGGATCAGCTGAGAAATAATTACTAACAATTGTTCATCTATGTTCCAGGTAATTATTATGGTTAATAGAACTTCCTACCAAAGTACCAAATCCCACACCCACGACGTTGCCGGCATGGGAAGCTATGCTTCCTTAGTTTACAACCGAAAGTAGGCAGCATACCTGCCGCCGCCTTTCTCCCTTGTGTTATGTATTATTGTAATAATGTATTATATTATTTCAAGTGTTACAGGTATTGCGCAACATTGCATCATATTGCATGAATAAAACATGTTATGCTTTGTACATAAGTGTAATGATTTGTTTTGGTATTAGGATTCAAACATTTGTTGATTACCTCAGAAATAGGATGTAATTCTTTATAGTTTTGTACTGGAGTAGGATTTAAGTCTTCTCAGAGCGATGCTCTTTTGTTTAGAAAAGTTTTGGTTTTGTCAGATTGTGTATGACGCTCCACACACACTTAGGAGTCAGCTGTCATAGAGCAATGTAGCCACAAGATATCATTAAACTTGTATTTTAAGAATACCAACGTATCATTAAATCCCACCAAGAAAACTTGACGACCAAAGATGGGATCAGCTGAGAGATAATTACTAACAATTCTTCATCTAAGTTCCAGGTAATTATTATGGTTAATAGAAACTTCCTATCAACTCATACTTAAAAATTGGCGTCGAGGATGGGATCAGCTGAGAGATAATTACTAACAATTCTTCATCTATGTTCCAGGTAATTATTATGGTTAATAGAAGCTTCCTATCAACTCATACTTAAAAATTGGCGACGCCCAGGAGGACGAACACACGCAGAAGAAACATTGGGCCTTATGTAGAAGGATGGCCAGCACAAGAGAAGGTTCTTTTGCCCATTGATGGACAAGAGGAAAATCGCCAATGAAGATTGTACAAGCAGCAGAACAGGAATTTCATCAAACAAACAAAACAAGAAAGGGTGAAATTTAAAGTTGGGTAGGCTACAAAACAGGTAGGAAGTAAACTTGTGACTGCAGAACAGCAGCTTAACCTAATCTAGGTATTAAGGTAAGACTCAAAATGCCTTTTGATATAGAACATCCCGAACGCTTCAGCATCACTGCTGAGCCCAATTCTGTTGCAACACGATGGCAACAGTGGTGTGAGGAATTTAAGATTTATTTAGAAGCATTAGGGAACATGAAGGATGCCCAAAAGAAGGCATTATTACTTCATACAGCAGGTAGGGAAGTTCGGGAAGTGTTTAAGACTTTGCAGCCTACAGATGACACAAGAGAAGCTGCAATTAAGGCCCTTACCACATATTTTGCTCCTCAGGTCAATAAATTTTTTGAAAGATACCAGTTTTCAGCGCAGTCTTATCAGAAAGAAAATGGAAGTTTAGATGCATTTGTGACTAGACTAAAGAATTTAGCCGTTTCATGTGAATTTCTAGAGTTAGAAAATGTTATCATAGATCAAGTGATTGCACATTGCACATCACAAGAGCTAAGAAAGAAATTATTGCAAGATAGAGATTTAACATTAGAAAAGGTATTGATAACAGGCAGAGCTTTAGAAACATTAAATAGGCAAAGTAACATAATAGGTAGTTCTACAAGCAATAAAATGGAAAATTCTAAAATTAATACAGTAGGTTCTAAGTGGAAAACCAATGAGAATCAGAGAAGGAATATGTCAAAGCCTAGTCATAGAAAAGTGCCTAACACTAATGTTCATAAATAACAGAATCAGGCTTATACACAGAAACAACAGGAAAAACCCAAGTGTTATAGGTGTGGTAAAACTGATCATCTTGCATACGAAGCAAAGAAATGCCCTGCTACTGGACAGACATGCCAGAATTGCAGAAAGATGGGTCATTTTGCAACTGTTTGTAGATTCCCTAAACAGTACACAAAGAAAATAAATGCTACAGTTGATACTATTGGTCAAGAGAATAATGCGGAAAATATTCATGATAATTAGGTTAGGTCAGAAACTGATTTTGCGTTTTGCATTAATTCCGTCAACAAAGGTGCAAAGAAACATATCATGGTAGAAGTAATCATATATGGTAAACCAATTTTGATGCAAGTTGACACAGCAGCTGATGTATCAATTATGTCTGAGAAAACGGCTAAAAGCATTCCTAATTTGTTATTAGAAGGTACAAATAGAGTTTTGAAAGGTTATAATGGTTTTGATATTCAGGTGATAGGTGCTTCGAACGTAGAAGTACAGTACAAAGAACAAAAATTCGAGAGAATGCCATTAACAGTAGTAAAAGGTAATGGACAAACTTTGTTAGGTTTAGATTGGCTACAGTATTTGAAGTTAGATTGGCCTAGTATTTTGAAGGTTACAGGTAGACAAGATGAAAACAAAACTGAAATATCTATGGATAATATCATATCAGAGTTTCAAGACGTATTTGAAGATAAAGTAGGTACAGTAAAGAATGCAAAGGCAATTTTAGTTTTGAAACCTGACAGTTCTCCTAGATTTTGTGCTCCCAGACCAGTACCGTATGCATTGAAAAGTGCAGTTGAAACAGAAATCGGGAGATTAGAAAATGAAGGTTCCTGGGAAAGGGTTACATATTCAGATTGGGCTACGCCATTAGTTCCTATTGTGAAGGAAAGTGGACAGGTTAGGTTATGTGGAGATTACAAAGTAACGTTAAATCCACAACTGCAAATAGCTCAACATCCCTTACCAAATCCGAAAGACATGTTTGCAACTATGTCAGGATGCAGTGTTTTTTCTAAATTAGATTTAAGACAAGCATTTCAACAGCTTCCCATGGATGAAACTTCACAAGAATTATGTACAGTAAATACATCCTTAGGTTTGTTTAGACCAAAGAAATTACCTTATGGAGTTGCAAGTAGTGCAGCTATATGGCAACAAACTATGGATAAGATTTTTTCAGGAATGCAAGGAGTATTCATTTTTATAGATGATATTTTAATTGCTGGTAAAGACACAAGAGAACATAGAGAAAGATTGCGAACAGTTCTGAAGAAGTTGAAGGAACATAATATTAGAGTAAATAAGAACAAATATTTTTTAGAAGTTGATTCAGTGGAATACTTAGGTTTTGTAATAAATGGCAAGGGTATTCACAAAACTAAAGAGAAGATTAAAGCTGTACAATCATCAAAAGTGCCAGAAAATGTTAAGGAATTACAATCATTTCTAGGTTTAGTAACATTTTATGGGAATTTCATTCAGAATTTGTCTACAATTGCACATCCATTGTATAATCTGTTGAATAAGGGTGTAGAATGGGAGTGGACAAAAGAGTGTCAGGAATCTTTTGAAAGAATCAAGCAGGAAATAACATCACCTACATTCTTAGTACATTATCAAATGGATTTATCAGTTAAATTAGTATGTGATGCATCAAACATAGGTTTAGGTGCAGTATTATCTCATGTAATGCCAGATGGTACAGAAAAACCAATTGCATTCACTTCTAGCGTATTGAACAAGGCAGAAAGGAATTACTCTCAAATAGAAAAGGATGGTTTAGCATTAGTTTATGGAGTTAAAAAATTCCATATGTATCTTTATGGTAGGAAAAAGTTCACACTTGGGTCCAAAAGCAAGTTTACCTACGTTGGTAGCTGCAAGACTACAACGTTGGGCAATTATGTTAGCAGCGTACCACTATGATATAGAATACCGTCCAACATCAAACATGGGTAATGCAGATGCTTTATCCAGATTACCCGTAGACAAAGCTCCAGAGGAGTATGATGACAGTGTTCTGTTAATTTCTGTATATGATGTACCAATAACTGCAAAAGATGTAGCACACAGTACCAAGAGAGACCCAGTACTTAGTAAGGTTTTGGAGAGTTTAATGACAGGTAGGGACTTATGTGGAAAAGAGGAAAATTGTAAACCGTATAAGGATATATGGTATGAACTGAGTGTAACACAAGGTTTTGTCTGAAATACATGCTGATCACCAAGGTATTGTAAGATCAAAGTCAATTGCGAGAACTTTTGTATGGTGGCCAGGTGTAGATAAAGATGTGGAATCTTATATAAAGAATTGTATGAATTGTGTTATGCAGCAGAACAATCCTCAATTTGCTAGAATGCACCCGTGGGAGTTACCCGGGTATCCATGGCAAAGAGTGCATATAGATTTTGCAGGTCCTTTTTTAAATTACTTGTTTTTGATAGTAGTAGATGCTTACAGTAAGTGGCCAGAAATTATCCCAATGAAGACAACAACGTCTTACGCCACAATAAAAGAGTTAATGCAAATTTTTTCAACGCACGGTATTCCAGAAAGAATTGTTACAGATAATGGTCCACAATTTACCTCACAATAGTTTAAAGAATTTTGTAATGTCAATGGTATAAAGCATACATTTTCAGCTACATATCATCCATCTACTAATGGAGAGGCTGAAAGATTTGTCCAAACGTTTAAACACAATATGAAGTGTAGAAAAGCAAATTCAGGTAATATATTTTTGCATGTATCAAAATTTTTATTGTCTTATAGAACAACGCCGCACAGCACAACAGGCATGACACCCTCAAATTTGTTGATGGGGAGGAGGATAAGGTGTAAGTTAGATTTGTTGTATCCAAGTTTGCAAAGTGATTTAGAAGATAAAGGGTATAAACAAGTAGTAAAGCTTCCTAATGTAAGACATTTTTTACCTTTGTCTGATGTCATGGTAAGATCGTACAACACTCCAGAGAAGTGGGTACCAGGAGAGATTGTAAGAGAGATAGGAAATTTACATTATGATGTTCGTGTTGGTGATAATGTTGTAAAACGTCATGTTGATCAATTACAGCCGTTAAACAGAAAGACAGTAGAGCATGTGAATGTTAGAGATGAGAAACTTAAAGAAGTAGTTAGATCAAATGAGTCAAATATTAACCAAGATGGTTCAACATCCAATGTAGATTCAGAATCAATTCATGTACCAGTACAAGATGAGGTTAAAGTGCTTCCTAATAGGATTAACAGAGGAAAGCCCCCTGAGAGATTAGATTTATGAAGATTTTTACAATGCCAAGTTAAGGGGGAGGAGACTGTTATGTATTATTGTAATAATGTACTATATTATTTCAAGTGTTACAGGTATTGCGCAACATTGCATCATATTGCATGAATAAAACATGTTATGCTTTGTACATAAGTGTAATGATTTGTTTTGGTATTAGGATTCAAACATTTGTTGATTACCTCAGAGATAGGATGTAATTCTTTATAGTTTTGTACTGGAGTAGGATTTAAGTCTTCTCAGAGCGATGCTCTTTTGTTTAGAACTGTTTTGGTTTTGTCAGATTGTGTATGACGCTCCACACACACTTAGGAGTCAGCTGTCATAGAGCAGTGTAGCCACAAGATATAATTAAACTTGTATTTTAAGAATACCAACATATCATTAAATCCCACCAAGAAAACTTGACGACCAAAGATGGGATCAGCTGAGATATAATTACTAACAATTCTTCATCTATGTTCCAGGTAATTATTATGGTTAATAGAAACTTCCTATCAACTCCTACTTAAAACCTTGTAGACTATAAGACATGTCTTATAGCCGACAATGTCGCCGACAGGGGAATTTTTGCTCCTCTGCCGACCAAGACGGCGTCGGCACAGGAAGCTATGCTTCCTTAGTTTACACCCGAAAGTAGACAGCATACATGCTGCTGCCTTTCTCCCCCTGCAAACAATAAGACCCTTTTCCCTCCCCGCTCTGTCCTTTAGTGTCAGCCTAGCCATCACAACATTCTTTTGGCCGTTATTCTGCAATCATCCAGGCTTGCTGGCTTGACTAAGTTGCCAGCCGGGACCCTACCTGTGGCGGTTAGGTTGCCGCCTCGGTCAACTCCTCCTTATGTCCTTCCTTCACAGGAAGCGAATGCTCCTGGGGGAAAGACTGAGCCGGTCCTGACGGCTGCCGGTGGGAAACCCATTATACTGTTGAGAATTCTTCAGTCCCCTCTTGGACTACCATCCACAGACCTCGCAACTGGCAGTATAGCTGGCGGCAAAAGTTTTGGCTGGATGGAAGCTAGAATCAGATGCATTCTTCCCCTTCCATTAGAAATCTCATTCTGGCAAGGAGACAGTAGACAGCAGTAGCCCTCCTACACGTCCAATTATTGTGCTAAACCATAATAATAGGAAATCCTCCTTTCCATTCTTTCTCTCTCTCTATCAGTTAGTGCCGCTGGGCACTAGCCTAACCCCGATAGTATACTGGTAAAACTACAGTATACAACAATACAGTAGCCAGTATAACTACAGTATATAACAATACAGTAGCTAGAAAACTATAGTATATAAGAATACAGTAGTTGGTAAAACTACAGTATACAACAATACAGTAGTTGGTAAAACTACAGTATACAACAATACAGTAGTACAAGTATTTCTAACATACTCTGTGTATCCTTTCACAGTCAATTGTTGGGACCGTATAATATGTTGAGGTTGAAGTATTCCCTCAACACCCTGATGAATCCTTTGATTATCGGGACACTTATGAATCACCGTTCAGTATTAATATTCCACAGGTGGAGGAGTTAGTGTAAATATTCACTGACTCCGGCTCTACGTATGGGAGTTATTCCATTCTGTATTTTCCCTTATAAGGGAATTAGATATTAATATTGACGGAGGTCTCAGTAATTGCCTGGCAGAGGAAACACAGATATGTGTGTGTCTTTCCTATTTCCTTTCTAGCTTAGTATCCTAAGCTATTAAATATAATAGTGAGTATTACTATTGATAAGTATGCATTTATATCAATGATATAAACAACTCAATACTCATTTCATCTTTTTTTTCGTTACAGGAGGAGCCAATGGTATCGTGTACAGTCGTGTTCTGCAACCACAAGAGTAAGTACTTTTGTGAGCATACGATGTGCAGGTCTCATGCCCCATGCTGCATCGTATCTGGATCCCTGAGGTGCTGGGACCCAAAGGGTTGCTCCATCTGTTCAACCTTGCTGACCGAAGGCTTCGGAGAAGAGATCCCTGACACTATGGAGTTAAGGGATACAGCAAGGGAATCCCTTTGGAGGTGAGTAAGAGGGTTCCAGAAGAACTCTCCGGGACCTTACCTACCTAACAAATCTTTAAGGTGTCTTCTGTTCCCTAAGGCTCAATCCAGTGTGGTTGTCCCCCAAGTACAGGTCAAGCCTCCCTTCATCCAACTGACAGTGGAAGCAGACATTAACAAGGCACTGGAAGGCATGGAATTCCACCAAGAACGGATGTCGGAGGTGTCCACCGACAATGAAAAGGACCTACTGCAAGAAGGGCCTGAAGAAGAAGTGGTTCAACCACCAAGGGAGGAAGATGGATCCGTTTCAATTGTAACTGAGGACCCTCAGATCACCATGACGGCAAATCAACCTGTGCCGTCAACCTCTTCAGCCCCAACTCCCCAACCAGATGTGCAGGTTGGCAGGAGCAAAGCGCTCCTAGAGTCGATCCAGCAGATGTTGGCAGTGTTCCAAAAGGAACAACAGGAGATAAAGCAAGATCTCAAAGAGACATAGAGAGAGGTAAGGGAAGGGAAAAGCTCTGGCGCTTCCGGAGGCTCTACTAAGCCCCTTAGAGTATCTGACCTACCTCACTGCTCTGAAACCAACCCCTGGAGGTACACGGAGCACATGCCCATGATGAATGGGAAGCTCTATATCTCTGAGAAGTTGGGGGCCAAACCCCTTGAAGATTTCCAATTCTGGCCCATCTTTTCAGCATACCCAGATTGCTACCTGAGACTGCGGGATGAACCAGCATCCCGTGAGGAGACGGTACCGAAGGAAGTCATTGTCTTCGAGCATGACAAAGCACAGGCTATCCTAACCAAGACCCTGAAAGGAGCTGGATATACCAACTCCAAAGTTTCGGCATCGAGCAAGAGGCAACCAACGTTCATTGCTCCTTCCTCAAGAGCTTTCCCCTTTTCGGTGAAAGCACTTGACTGTGTCATGAGAGCAGTTGATGAGGGCAAACCGTGCCCAGTCCTAGAGGAATGTAAACCATTATCTCTAGCCATGCCTACCTGCGAGGAGAAGTAGAAAGAAGTACATATAACCTTCTTCGTCTCCAAGTTTGATCCGGAGATAGCAGGTCAGCAGTTCAATGAGAACCTTCCAAAGCTGTCAGAGCATCTTTTGAGAAGGGAACAGAAGACAAAAGAGAGACTAGCTGCTTCTTTGTCTCATCAGAACTGCCTGGAAATGTGTGCCCCAGACATGTACAGTATGTGGTCTTAGCCAAGTCCCACATGGGTACCCTTGTGAAAGACTTGTATGCCTTCGTCAGGTCAAGGAGGACCTGTAGAGAGTATGTATTTGCAACAGTCAAACACGAACCCAGGAAGCTGATTACTTCATGTATCTGGGGCAAAGACCTTTTCCCACAAGATGTGGTTCAGGAAGTTATCGTCAAAGAATAGGAACCTTCTCCAAAAGTGGGGCATGTCTTCTAAGAGGATATCATCCTCAGACAGTGGTCCTCAACCTAAGAACAAGAAGGCAAAGAAATCACGTAGGCCTGCACAACTTTCAACCGTGACCATGGCCACAGTGCCTCAAATGGTAACTCAGCCGCAAACCACCTTTCAGATGGTCCCTGAGAAGCTAGTGGCCCAATCACCTGTGTTCAACCCAGGTTTTGAGGGGTACACAACTACCTTTCGACCCTACAAAGGTAAAGGCTCAAAAAGAGGCTCCTCAAGAAACCCCTCAAGGGATAGAGGAGGACACGGTCACGGAATCAATTCCTCAGGAACCTCTAAGCAATGAGAGACTCCAGGTAAGAGGCAGACGCTTCCACTTTCGGGATTGTTGGACCTTCGATCCCTGGGCCCACAGCCTAATCATGAATGGACTCGGCTGGAAATGGATCAAAATTCCACCCCATTTTCCAGAGTTCTTCCAACTCCCCACCCCCTTGTTGAAAGAATATACCTCAGAACTCTTGAAGAAAAAGGTAATAAGAAAAGCGAAGTCCATCAGATTCCAGGGAGGCTATTTTGTGTTCCCAAGAAAGACTTGGACAAACTCAGAGTCATTCTAGACTTGTCTCCACTCAACAAGTTCATTGAGAACAACAAGTTCCGGATGCTTACCTTACAATACATAAGGACTCTTTTACCAAAAGGGGCGTACCCAGTCTCAATAGACCTGGCAGATACTTACTGTCACCTACCAGTCAGTCGCCCCCTCTCCTCCTACCTAGGATTCAGGATACAGAAGACAAAGTGTGTCTTCGCAGTCATGCCCTTTGGGCTAAACATAGCCCCAAGGATATTCACAAAACTTGCGGATATAATCGACCAACAACTACGCTCAGAAGGAAATTAGGTAGTAGCATACCTGGACGATTGGCTGATGTGGGCAGCATCCAAGACGACTTGTCTACAAGCAGCCGGAAAGGTGATCCAGTTCCTGGAGCACCTAGGCTTCAAGATCAACCACAAGAAGTCTCGCCTTTCTCCAGCTCAGAAGCTTAAATGGTTAGGAATCCATTGGAACTTACAGTCACACCGTCTCTACATTCCACTGAAGAAGAGGAGAGAGATAGCAGGATCTGTCAAGAGACTAATCAAACACGAGGATTTCAAGACGCCAAAAGGAAAGAGTATTGGGCTCTCTCCAGTTCGCAGCAGTGACAGACCCAAGGCTAAAAGCACAGTTAAAGGATGCGTCAGGAGTCTGAAGAAGATACGCATCAAACGCTCGAAGAGATCAACAAAGGTTGACACCGACCTGATTGCGCACGCTACTAAGGCCGTGGTCAACAGCAAAGAGCCTATCAAGATCAATTCCCTTACAACCACCTCAACCATCAGTGGTAATACACACAGATACCTCCCTGGAAGGATGGGGAGGCCATTCGCAAGAAAGGAAAGTGCGGGGGAATTGGTCGCACCAGTTCAAAACCTTTCACAACAACATATTGAAGGCTATGGCAGTCTTCCCAACGTTGAAGAAACTATCCCCACGCAGGTCAGTCCACATCAGACTGGTCTTAGACAACGAGGTGATATTAAGATGTCTAAACCGACAAGGCTCGAGATCACCTCACATCAATCACGTGATATTAGCCATCTTCTACCTGGCAAGGAAGAGAAGATGGCACTTACCAGCAGTGCACCTGAAAGGGTTCCGCAATGTGACGGTGGATGCTCTATCCAGGCAAAATCCGATAGAGACAGAATGTTCCCTAGACACAGACTCATTCTCCTTCATCTTGGAAAAAGTTCCAGAACTGCAGATCGATATCTTCGCAACGAGCGACAACAAGAAACTACGTCGTTATGTAGCCCCTTATGAGGACCCTCAAGCAGAAGCGATAGACGCCATGTCTCTCAACTGGAACAGATGGAATCGAATCTACCTGTTCCCACCAACCAATCTCCTGATAAAAGACCTCGACAAGCTAAGATGCTTCAGAAGAACAGTTGGAGTAGTGGCCCCCAAATGGCCCAGAAGCAATTGGTTCCCTCTAGTTCTAGAATTGAAACTGAAACTGTTTCCTCTGCCGAACCCAGTTTTATCCCAACTGGTTCGGAAGTCGACTTTCTACACTTCATCCTTGAGAACAAACAACCTACATCTCATGATTTTCTCGCTTTAGCAGCCAAGAAAAGGTTTGGTATCTAAAAGGACAAGATCGACTTCATCGAAGAATACAAGTCAAGTTCAACTAGGAGACCATATGAATCGTCTTGGAAGAAGTGGGTTTTCTTTGTGAAAGCAAGGAAACCGACAGAAATATCAATAGACTTCTGTCTCTCCTTCTTCATCCTCCTACACGAACAAGGCCTTGCTTCCACAACGATAACTGCGTGTAACTCGGCTTTGACCAGACCTCTTCTGTACGCCTTTTAGGTGGACCTTTCAGGTGAAATCTTCAATAAGATACCAAAAGCATGAGCTAGACTCAAACCGGCAACCCTTCCGAAGCCCATAACATGGTCGTTGGACAAAGTCTTGCACTACACTTCTAATATGAACAATGAGGATTGCACCCTAAAGGATCTAACACAGAAAGTGATAATTCTGTTTGCTATAGCCTCAGGGGCTAGAGTTAGTGAAATAGTAGCCTTATCCACAAATGAAGGCCATATTCAGTTCATGGAAACAGGAGAACTGAATCTTTTCCCTGATCTTACTTTTCTCGCAAAAAACGAGCTGCCCATCAAAAGAAGGGGTCCTTGAAGAATCTGCCCTCTGAAGGAAGATGTCTCTCTATGCCCAGTAGAGTGTCTCAAGGTCCATCTTTGAAGAACTTCAGACTTCAAGGAGGGACAGCCCTTCCGAGGTGAAACTTCAGGATCAAATTTATCTCTAAAACAACTGAGGGCGAAACTCACCTACTTTATTCGCAGAGCAGATCCTGACAGCACACCCGCAGGTCACGATCCCATGAAAGTTGCTTCTTCGTTGAATTTCTTTCAACACATGGACTTTGAGAGGCTTCGCTCATATACAGGGTGGAAATCACCCGGAGTCTTCTATAAATATTATGTGAAGCAAGTGCACAAGGTAAAACACTTTGCGGTGGTGGCAGGTAGTGTCATAAAACCTGTCGTCTAGTGCTGCGATGAACAGTGGACTGTTTTGGGACTCAACAGTGTATCGGGTGAAAAGGTGTCAACACCATCTAGTGTAATACCTTCCAGTGAAAATCACTATGGTGATTAATAGACTGTTCTATACAGATGCATAATCTAACAAATAACACCAGTTCCGTGTGAACATTTGAACACAGTGTTGAAGCATATCCAACATCTAAGTGAAGCTAGACAAAATTAGCTTTACATTTATTGAGTGGCATTTAAAAAATGAATTAATATAAGTATATTCTTCCCTTACAGGTCAAAAATATATATATAAGCATGATGTTTATATATGCAAGGCTAGATTCTTCTCATGATACATTATTATTTTATTTTGCTTATGAAAATAAAAAGACAAAATGTGTCTGCGTCTTCTTTTACCCTCAGTATAACAATAAAAGAATCCAGAGTTTTCTATTTTTCCTTAAATAGACACCTTGATGGTTATGATTTCCAAAGTACAATTAGGTAATCTCTTAAAATTTTCCCTTATGTCCTTACGGAAAATACAAACTTTGAATCCTTATAGTCGAAGTCGACATTTTCCCTCCAGGGGGCAGGAAGCCCTAAGCTAGTTCCAAGCTTAGTGGATATGAGAAACAACGGTAATGTCATATATAAGGGTCTAAGAGACCATATAAGGAACTCATTCAAAGTAAAGGCACTTATAAAAACCCACAGTTATAGTGCTTTCAAGTTAATTCTCTGGTAAACTTCCATCAGGACGACATGGCCTAGCCCAAAAAAGGATTTTGAGCAAAGTGAAAAATTAATTTTTGGTTAAGATAGCCATGTCGTCCTGATGGACCCACCCTTCTTTCTTAAAATGACCCCACCCGAAACTAATCTATCTGCAGCGATTCCTGCTTAAATGCAACTAGGAATGATGGGCCGTAGTAGTACGGTGAGGAGGTCCACTGGGTACCTTGATAATGGCTCCCCTTTCGTTCGCCACTCTTCCCCCTCAAAGAGTCAAATCTATTCGGGGTGAAGATTGCTATGTGTCGTATCAAGAAATACGTCCCCTGATATTATGCGATATCCTTAAAGATATGTTAAGGATACTCGCTCCAGGAGTTAGAATTCTGGAGGCCTATGGTTAATTCTCTGGGAGTATCACTGTAGCAAATATCCCTTAGAAAGCTATCTAAAGAAACCTTCCATCAGGACGACATGGCTATCTCACCTAAAAATAGATTTTTCGCTTTGCTCAAAATCCATTTATTATTATTATTATTATTATCATTATTATTATTATCACCTGCTAAGCTACAACCCTAGTTGGAAAAGTAGGTTGGTATAAGTCCAGGGGCCCCAACAGGGAAAATAGCCCAGTGAGGAAAGGAAACAAGGAAAAATAAAATATTTAAAAAACTGTAACATTTAAATAAAGATTTCCCATATAAACTATGAAAACTTTAACAAAACAAGAGGAAGAGAAATGAGATAGAATAGTGTGCTCGAGTGTACCCTCAAGCAAGAGAACTCTAACCCAAGACAGTGGAAGACCATGGTACAGAGGCTATGGCACTACCCAAGACTAGAGAACAAAGGTTTGATTTTGGAGTGTCCTTCTCCTAGAAGAGCTGCTTACCATAGCTAAAAAGTCTCTTCTACACTTACCAAGATTAAAGTAGCCACTGGACAATTATTTGCCAAAATTTGTTTGGCAATCTCAGTGTTGGTAGGTGTATGTGGATAGACGAGAATCTGTAAAGAATAGGCCAGACTATTCGGTGTATGTGTATGCAAGGAAAAAGTGAACCATAACCAGAGAAAAGGATCCAATGTAGTACTGTCTGGCCAGTCACAGGACCCAATACTTCTCTAGCGGTAGTATCTCAATGGGTGGCTGGTGCCCTGGTCAACCTACTACCTTTGGATACAACGCCAGCACTAACCGCATGCCAACACAGGAAATAAAAGGCATGCAAATCGAATAATAACGAGGTGGCGTTGCGAAATTCTCCAACACCCAAGAAAAGGGTACTCAACTTATTTGATGAGGAAGAAGCCAAAGCATTCATGATCCAAAAAAATCACTCAAAAAACCTATGAAAACACGCAGAAAAAACTCCAACAACCCTCGAGATGGCGCTGCAAGAAGGAATGGTTTTACAGGAAACATGTTAGTTGTAGCACACTGGGATCGGGAGTTGTAATGGCTCTCTTGCTCACGTATCCAATCCTATCTCATATCCTTCAAGACAAGGTTAACTCTACTCGGGGAAGGGTGGCCATGGCTTTTTTAGATATACACGATATCTCTTGGGATATTTGCTCCGGGGATAGTGATACCTCTATAGGTAAATTTCTCTGGTATATCACTCGCAGAAATATCGCAAGTAGAAAGCTGCCTTTGAGGAACTTCCATCAGGACGACATGGCTCGACCCCAAAAAGCATTCTTATAGACTTGTGTAATTACGCTCATCACAAACCATTGCTTGTTAAAAAATTAGACAAATTTATATCCGGAAAACAATACAGTAATGACATAACCTATACAGTATAAATTCTATAAACTTGAATAGATTTTCATATGTTTCTGATAAATAGTAAATTTTTCATAGCAAATAAGCATGGAACTCTCAAACTTGGTCAATCATAAACATGGAAGGAATTAAACACTAAGATATAACGCATGAGAAAAAGCCCATGTACAGCTTACAGGGTTGGAATGACTAGTAGATACCTGGGTACCTACCTGCTTACCCGGCCAAGCTGAGTTCTTTAATTTAAAGAAAAAAAAAAACAGCTGGGGTGTGGTTTTTAACCCTGGTTTTCTTTAGAACAACCCCGCTTGGGTGCGGTTTTTAAAAGTTTTTAGCTGTTTTGTGCTTCAAAAATCCATTAACATTGTTCTATTATGCAACATTTAGTTTGATACATAATTCAAAGTAGAACAAATATATTTACAACCCTTTTTTTTTTAAATCATGGTAGCTATAGTAGAATAATTTTCTAATTTAAAAAAGGGCCAGCTTTTTTTTTTTTTTTACCTTTTTAGCTGTTTACTGCTACAGCACTGTATTTTATTATGGTACTGTTGTGAATATTTTAGTGTGATACACAGTGAAGAGTGGAACAGTATACCTAGAAACTTTTTTATTCTAATGCATGCCTATATCCCATTTTCCTCAACTTCAGTATTTCATGTTGTAATTATGATTATTGCATTCTTCAATCTAAGTTCACATGTCCCAGAATCTACAAGCTATCAATAATAATACAGTCAGCTCTCTTTATTAGCTTTGTTAGGTAACAGAGACAGGCGAATATCTGCAAATACTTGCTGTCTTAGGGTGAGTTAACTCCCAAACTACCAACTCACTGCCCAATGCCTACAAGCAGTCAACTAACACCTTGAGTATTGCTTGATATTGTTTTTACTTGGTTTCTCTCACAGTTAACTCTCCGTTAACACGAGGGTTACATTCCTGGAGAGGTCGTTTTAACGGAAATCATGTTAACAGAACATAATTTCTCCATATGAAATAATGGTAATATGGGGTGTTTCATTCCTGGACATTGGGAAAGTCTGTCAATTTTGGGATTTTGTTACTATGAAACTTAATCCAACACATTATTGATATGTTTGAAGGTCACAGAAACAATAAAAACACACATTCTTAGTCTACGTGTACTTATTCTATAGTAAAATAAGTTATTACCCATGTACATTCACACTATGATGCATCTCTCTCTCTCTCTCTCTCTCTCTCTCTCTCTCTCTCTCTCTCTCTCTCTCTCTCTCTCATACTATTGTATGTATGAACGCACAATGCTACGATGTATGCATATAAATATCATTAGCGATTTATATTTCTTTCATTAAAGTAAATAGATAACAGATCGTAACATAGTAACATATTTTCCTTTTAGTCTAATGATTATTTATTTAAAATTAATATTATGTCAATAAGTATATATTTAAGTTAAAAATCAAAATTAAGTGTACTGCATGGTATGTATGAACACACAAACCTACGACTATTGCATACTAAACGCATTAGAGATCTATTTTCTTTCATTTCGATAAATAAATAACAGATTGTAACATTCTTTTTAGTCTATTGGTTATTTATTTACAATTAATTTCATATCAATAAGTACATATTCAAGTTAAAAAAAAAAAAACAATGAACAGTGCTTTCTGGTATGTAAGGACGCACAATTCTATATTACACATATCAAACAAATTACCGATTTATTTTCCTTTCATTACGGTAAATAAATAACAGATCATAATATATTTTTTCCTTTTAATGACATGCTTATTCATTTACAATTAATTGCATATGTTTTTCATGCATTTCGTTTAAAGCTATTACAGTATTATTTAGTTATCATGTGGATACGTACTCTCTCTCTCTCTCTCTCTCTCTCTCTCTCTCTCTCTCTCTCTCTCTCTCTCTCTCTCTCTCTCTCTCTCTCTCTCAGAGGTGCCTTATTATACACAGAGAACATATTCAACAGAAATATTTGTTTCTTTAAAACGTGTCAGATAAATACTACACACAATATAAACTTTTACTTAGCTTAAATCTATGTTCAATCGTAGGCAGGGATTAAGACGTCATTGGATTTCGTCAGTTGATCTGTAGCTTTAGCTGACAACATAACGTATATGAACTGAAAGACATCTAAAATAATCCTGGTTTTCTATGTTATCTTTACTTCATGAAATAATTGTTGTACTTTTCTTTTAACAGTTCAAGGTGTATTTTAACAACAGCAATTACAGATGGTTTTTATTTTGGTTTGGTCGTCAGCTGTTTTCAAAGACCCTACAGTATCACAATTATGCTCACATATAATTAACAGAGAATTGTTGATATGATTTTGCTCCCTATCATGTAATCCTTGAAATAAAAGAAGAATACTGTTCAATGAACTCTCGACTAGTTACTTAGTAAAATGCATATCGAACAACAACAGACGAATCAGGTGTTGACGCCGATCCACAGCCATCTACATACGCGATGTAAACAAAAATCTTGAATATAAATATACGTAAATGTAAAATTCAAGTTTACTTTTCACTATCGTAATATTATTTAAAATTAGATGACTTTTTAGGTACTACATTAAAAGCTAAAATTTATTTGTTAGTAAACCTAAACCTCTCTCTCTCTCTCTCTCTCTCTCTCTCTCTCTCTCTCTCTCTCTCTCTCTCTCTCTCTCTCTCTCTCTCGTAACATCGGAAGTTTCGTGTTAACTGATTATATCTCAATAAATTTGAACTCATGTGACTTCGAAATCGTCTTAACAAAACTTGTGTTAACAGGGAGTTAACTGTATTCTATTAATTAATGTACACATTCAGTAAGTCTACAGTACATGTAAACATGTGTGCTATGTACATGGTAAGACTAGGGTACACATAACATGAGTCATTGCCACACTTATACCTACGTATGGTGTTTTTGACAGGTCGACTCGCGCCATTGAAACTCACCGTACTCATGGCCTATATCTACATTACTACTGTAAAGTATGGCATTTTGTATACAGTACTGTACAGTAGCTAATATAACAAGAACATTGCTGTATTATACAATTAATATACCAATACAATAAAAAATTGAATAAAAATGAATGAGTACAGTACCACTAACCTTTTATGTACGAAGTTTTACGAAGTAAGTTTGAAGCATGATGCAACACTTATGAGCCATTGACTCTTTGGCAGATGGGGTAGTGTAATGTACAGAACTTATCCGTTTTATACTAAAATCACTGTATCTGTCCAAATTTTTATATCACTTTTACATCCCAATGTGATACTATACAAAAAGACTAAAGCAAGAGGTGCACACACGAGGAGAAATGATGCAAGGCTGAGCCTTGTGAACGAAAGATGGGGTATTGTACTGTGTGGAGAGAGGAAACATTGCAAGCATGCTGGGAGGCTAAGAAGCGCGATCAGTTTGAAATGTGTAGTTGTGAGAGTACTTATCGTAAAATTGCGAATATTTTTTTTATCTAATTGGTTATATAGTTCTCTGTATCGCAAAAATCAAAATCGCAAAGAAAGAACCCGCGAATAGGGAGGGTTGACTGTATATAACAGGTCAATGCAATAAATGTTTCAATGGAAAAATAAAAACCGCCACAGTTAACTGTAATGAGCTAAAAAAGTCAAAGAATGTAGAGAAGAAATGCATTTCAAGCTCAATAAGTTTTATCATGTACATAAGCATTTGGCTTTGTGGTTTCTTTTTACTGTTTTCCAAACTTTCCATAGTAGGCCTAACTAAAGAAGTCTTAATTATTATTATTTTTATTACTATCCAAGCTACAACCCTAATTGGAAAAGCAAGATGCTATAAGCCCAAGGGCTCCAATAGGGAAAAATAGCCCAGTGAGGAAAGGAAATAAGGAAATAAATAACAAGAGAACAAATTAACAATAAACCTTTCTAAAAAAAGTAATGTCAAAAACAAATATGTCATATATAAACTATAAAAAGACTCATGTCCGCCTGGTCAACAAAAAAGCATTTGCTCCAACTTTGAACTTTTGAAGTTCTACTGATTCAACTACCCGATTAGGAAGATCATTCCACAACTTGGTAACAGCTGGAATAAAACTTCTAGAGTACTGCGTAGTATTGAGTCTTATGATGGAGAAGGCCAGGCTATTAGAATTAACTGCCTGCCTAATATTACGAACAGGATAGAATTGTCCAGGGAGATCTGAATGTAAAGGATGGTCAGAGTTATGAAAAATCTTATGCAACATGCATAATGAACTAATTGAATGACGGTGCCAGAGATTATTATCTAGATCAGGAATAAGAAATTTAATAGACCGTAAGTTTCTGTCCAACAAATTAAGATGAGAATCAGCAGCTGAAGACCAGACAGGAGAACAATACTCAAAACAAGGTAGAATAAAAGAATTAAAACACTTCTTCAGAATAGATTGATCACCGAATATCTTAAAAGACTTTCTCAATAAGCCAATTTTTTGTGCAATTGAAGAAGACACAGACCTTATGTGTTTCTCAAAACTAAATTTGCTGTCGAGAATCACACCTAAAATTTTGAAAGAGTCATACAAATTTAAAGAAACATTATCAATACTGAGATCCGGATGTTGAGGAACCACCGTCCTTGACCTACTTACAATCATACTTTGAGTTTTGTTAGGATTCAACTTCATACCCCATAATTTGCACCATTCACTAATTTTAGCTAAATCTCTATTAAGGGATTCACCAACCCCAGATCTACACTCAGGGAATGGATTTGATGCAAAGAGAGTAGCATCATCTGCATATGCAACAAGCTTATTTTCTAGGCCAAACCACATGTCATGTGTATATAGTATGAAAAATAATGGGCCAAGAACACTACCCTGTGGAACACCGGATATCACATTCCTATATCTGGTCCTGGTCTGACTTAACCCCTAAAATATGGGACTGCAACATAGGTAGAGACTGGACTCAAAATCGGTCTCTGGAAAGGATCATTTACTTAGTAGGAGACTTGCATGGAGATTCAACTCATTTTATATTTGTCTCTTAATTTTTCAAGAATTATAACTAAATAGCTGAAATAAAAATGAAACTAAGGGCATAGAAATATTACTAAATTTAAATAGTAAAGGTAAAGAACCAATAAGTTAATAGAAGATATATAAGAAACCAGTATATTGTAAAAACCTGCATTTTTCCCATAAAACCCAAATTTTTCCCAATACAACCCAGTTGTCTTTTTTAGACACGCCTGGGCTGGGTGTTTTTTTTAAACGCGCCCGGGCTGGGTTTTTCTAATTAAACCGCCCGGGCTGCGTTTCTATAAAGAAAAAAAAAAAACATTTTGAGCAAAGTGAAAATCTATTTTTGGGTGAGAGTGCCATGTCCACCTGATGGAAGGGTTCCTTTAGGTAGCCTTCTAAGGGATATTTGCTACAGTACTCCCAAAGAATTAAACCGAAGGACTCCAGAATTCTAACTCCTGGCGCAAGTATCCAATAAAGGATATCGCATAATATCAGGGGACGTATTCTAGATACGACACATAGCAATCTTCACCCCGAATAGATTTAACTCTTTGATGTAAGGGGGTAAAGTGGCAAAATGAGGGGGTGCCGTTCTAGGTACCCAGTGGACCTCCTTCCCTACTACTACCGCGACGCCATTCCTTTTCTTTTCGTTAAGCAGAAATGACCGCAGATAAAGTAATTTTGGGAGGGGTCAGCAAAAGGGTGGGTCCATCAGGACAACATGGCACTCTCACCCAAAAATAGATTTTTCACTTTGCTCAAAATCCGTTTCTTGGGCTCAGGCCATGTTGTCCTGATGGAAGCATACTATAGAATTGTCTTCAAATTACTATTAGCAGTGGGTTTGTGTATCTGCCTTCGACCTTGAATAGATTTCTTTATCTAGTCTACTAGACCTGTATATGAAATTCCAGAGATCTGTCATTTCCACTAAGCCTGGAGCTGGTTTAGTACTTCCTGCTCCCAGCAGGGAAAATGTCGATATCGACAATAAGGAGTTAAAGTTTGTATTACCGTTGGAACAAAAGGGAAAACTTTAGAGCTTACCTTTTTTTTACTTATTATGAGAATGTACGATTCGTTCTTTCAAAAATCGTTATTGTGATTTCAAGTTATAAGCCCCATACAGGGTTTAAATAAAACTCTAGTATATTTTATTAGTCTATAACTGAGGGAGCAGTAATAAGACGTAAACACATCAAAGCCCATATTTTCTCGTGTAGAAAAAATATATAAATACATTATCGGAATAACGCCACTCAATGGAGATGTGAAAACAAATCTATCTGACATGTTCAGATGTTCGGAAATACATAAACACTGTGACACAAACGTTCACTCAGCACTGGTGTTATTGGTCAGATATGCACCTATATAGAACAGTATGTTAATCATCGCTGTGATCTGCACTAGAGGGTAGGTATACCTATGGACCCAATGCACTGTAAAGTCCCAAAACAGTCCACTGTTCATCGCAGCACTAGACGACGGGTTTAATGACACTACATGCCACCACCACAAAGTGTTTTATTTCATGTACTTGCTTCGCATAATGTTTGTAGAAGACCCTGGATGATCTCCACCCAGTGTATGAGCGGAGTCTTTCAAAGTCTGTAAGTTGAAAGAAGTTCAATGAAGAAGCAACTTTCCTCGGATCGTGACCTGTGGGTGTACTGTCAGGATTTGCTCTGCAAATGAAGTAGGTGAGCTTCGCTCTCAGTTGTCTTAAAGATAGGTTTGATCCTGAGTTTTCACCTCTGAAGAGCTGTCCTCCCTTGAAGTTTAAAGTTCTCCGTAGATAGACCTTAAGACACTCTACTGAGCTCAGAGAGGCATGTTCCTTCAGTGGGCAGATTCTCCAACGACCCCACCTCTTAGTGGGTAGCTCGTTCTTGGCAAGAAAGGCAGAATCAGGAAAAAGGTTCAGTTCTCCTGAGTCTAAGAACTGAATATGGCCTTCGTTTCTGGATAAGGCCACTATTTCACTAACTCTAGCCCCTGAGGCTATAGCAAACAGAAAAATTACTTTCTGTGTTGAATCTTTTAGAGTACAATCCTCATTGTTTAGGTTCGAAGCATAGTGCAAGACTTTGTCCAAGGACCACGTTATGAGTTTTGGTGGGGTTGCTGGCTTGAGTCTAGCACATGCTTTTGGGATCTTATTAAAGATTTCACTGGAGAGGTCCATCTCAAAAGCATACAGAAGTGGTATATCCAGGGCCGATTTACACGAGGTAATTGTACTAGAGGCCAGGCCTTGCTCGTGTAGGTGTATGAAGAATGCAAGAAAGAAATCTATGGATATCTCTGCCGGTTTCCTTGTTTTCACAAAGGACACCCATTTCTTCAATGCCGATTCATATTGTCTCCTAGTCGAACTTGACTTGTATTCCTCGATGAAGTCCACTTTATCCTTCGAGATCCCAAACTTTTTGTTCGCAGCTAGGGCAAGAAAATCATGAGATGTAGGTTGTTGGTTCTCAAGGATGAAGCGTAGACAGTCGACTTCTAGACCAGTTGATATAGTACTGGATTTGGCAGAGGAAACAGTTTCAGTTTCAACTCTAGGACTAGAGGGAACCAATTGCTTTTGGGCCACTTAGGGGCCACTACTGCTGCTGTCCCTCTGAAGGATCTACGCTTGTCGAGGACTCTTAGCAGGAGATTGATTGGTGGAAACAGGTAAATGCGATTCCACCTGTTCCAGTCAAGGGACACGGTGTCCATCGCCTCTGCTTGATGGTCCATGTAAGGGGCTACGTAACGAGGTAGTTTCTTGTTGTCGCTCGTTGCGAAGAGGTCGATCTGCAGTTCCGGGACTTTTTCCGAAATGAAGGAGAATGAGTCTGCGCCTAGGGACCATTCTGTCTCTATGAGTTTTCGCCTGGATAGAGCGTGCGCCGTCACGTTGCAGAACCCTTGTACATGAACTGCAGATAGATGCCATCCCTTCCTCCTTGCCAGGTAGAAGATGGCTAACATCACATGGTTGATTTGGGGTGAACTCGAGCCTTGTCAACTTACACACTATACTATCACCTCGTTGTCCAGGACTAATCTGATGTGGATTGATCTGCGAGGGGATAGTTTCTCCAACATCAGGAAAATTGCCATAGCTTCCAAAATGGTGATATGAAAGGTTTTGAACTGGTGAGACCAATTCCCTTGACGTTTTTTGTCATATGAATGGCATCCCCATCCTTCCAAGGAGGCATCCGTGTGTATCACCACTGATGGTTGTGGTGGTAGCAGGGGAATTGTCTCTGCTAGGCTCATGGCTGTTGACCATGGGCTCAACTGCATGCGCAACAAAGTCGGGGTCAACCTTAGTTGATCTCTTCGAGCGTTTGATGCGTATTTCCTCCAGACTCCTCACGCATCTTTCAAACGTGCTTTTAGCACAGGGTCTGGAGAGAGCCCAATACTCTTTCCTATTGGCGTCTTGAAATCCTCTTGTGACGGATTAGTCACCTGACAGATCTTGCTATTTCTCTCCTCTTCTTCGATGGAATGGAGAGGCGGATTGGATTCCTAGCCACTGGAACTGTTGAGCTGGGGAGAGAAGAGACTTCTTGTGATTGATCTTGAAGCCCAGGCATTCCAGGGACTGGATCACCTTGTTGGCTGCTTCCAGAAAAGTAGTCTTGAATGCTGCCCAAACCAGCCAATCGTCTAGATATGCTACCACTGGAACTCCTTTGGAGCGTAGCTGTTGGACGATTGTGCCTGCTAGCTTCGTGAATATCCTTGGGGCTGTGTTCAGTCTGAAGGGCATTGCTCTAAAGACAAACTTCTTTTTCTGTAGTTTGAATCCTAGGTAGGAGGAGAAAGGGCGACTCATTGGAAGATGCCAGTAAGCCTCTGCTATTGAGACCGTGTACGCCCCTTATGGCAGAAGGGTCCTTATGTGTTGCAAAGTAAGCATATGGAACTTGTTCTCGATGAACTTGTGGATTGGGAACACAAAGCAGCCTTCCCTGGAACTTGATGGAGTTTGCTTTCCTTATTACTTTGTTGTTCAAGAGTTCTTAGGTATATTCTTCCATCAAGGGGGTGGAGCGTTGGAAGAATTCTGGAAAACGGGGTGGACTTCTGCTCCATTTCCACCCGAGTCCATTCGTGATTAGGCTGTAGGCCCAAGGATCGAACGTCCAGCAATCACGAAAGTGATGCAGTCTGCCCCTACCTGGAACCCCTCATTGCTTAGGGGGTCCTGCGGATTTGTTTCCGCGACCACGTCCTTCTCGGCCCCGAGAGAAGTTACCTCCGGGAGAACTTCTTTTAGGGCCTTTTCCTTTCTGACTGGGGCAAAAGGACGTCGACTGCCTTTCCAAGTTAGGGTTGAAAACTGGTGACTGGGCTACCAGTTGTTGAGGGACCATCTGGAAAGTGGTCTGAGCCATCGTGGTCATAGTCATGGCGGGGAGTTGTGCAGGTCTACGTGGTCTCCTTGCCTTTTTATTCTTGGGCTGGGGACCTCCATGCGGGGAAGATTTCCTCTTCGAGTTCATTCCCACTTATGGAGAGGGTTCCTATTCTCTGTGGCTGCTCTGGCAATGATCTCTTTGACCAGTTCCTGTGGGAATAGGTCTTTACCCCAGATGCTGAAGGTAATCAGCTTCCTTGGTTCGTGTCTGATGGTTGCTGAGGCCAAAATGAACTCTCTACAGGCTCTCCTCGCTCTGAGGAAAGCATATAAGTCTTTTACAAGGGTACCCATGTGAGACTTAGCCAGGAAGATGAACATTTCTGGGGCATTATGTTGACCTGCACTCATTTTCAGACAGTTCTGATGAGAGAGTGAGGCTGCAAGTCTCTCCTAGGACTCCCGTTCCTTCCTCAGAAGATGGTCTGGCAACTTCGGAAGGTTCTCATTGAACTGTTGGCCTGCTATCTCTGGATCCAACTTAGAGATGGAGAAGGTTAGGTGGACATTCTTCCACTTCTCCTCGCAGGTAGGCAGTGGTAGAGAGAATGGCTTGCATTCCTCTAGGGTTGGGCAGGGTTTGCCCTCGTCGACTGCCTTGTCGGCAAAGTCTAGTGCTTTCTCCGAAAAGGGGAAAGAGATGGAGGAAGGGGCAAAAAGGTTGGGGTGTTTCTTGCTCTGTGCTGAGACTTTGGAGTTGGTGTACCCGGCTCCCTTCAAGGCTTTCAGAAGGATAGCTTGCGCCTTGTCATGTTCGACAACAATGACCTCTTTTCGTACTGTTTCCTCTCGGGCTGGGTTTTCATCCCGCAGTCTCACGTAGCACTCTGGGTAGGCCGAAAAGTTAGGCCAGAACTCTAGGTCTTCAATTAGCTTGGCCCCCAACTTCTCAGAGACGAATAGTTTCCCATTCATCATAGGCATATGCTCCGCATACCTCCAGGGATTAGTTTTGGAGCAGTGAGGGAGATCTGACACTCTAAGAGGCTTCTTAGCAGTGCCCTTTGTGGATCCGGGGTGGTCCATCCTCTCCTGCAACAGTTTCTGCTGCTGCTTGAGCAATTCCCGCATCATTTCTTGTACCTTTGGAACAATTCCATCATCCGTTGAATAGATGTTAAGATCTGTTCATTTTTGTTGACTTAGGCAACTGGTTGTGGAGTTGGGGCCGAGGATGTTGACGGCATAGGTTGGTATGCCGTCACGGCGAACTGAGGGTCCTCTGTTACCGTTGATACAGACCCTTCTTTCTCCGCTTGTGGAGGGTCCACGTTTTCTTCAGGGCCACCTTGCAGTAGGTCCTGTTCAGTGTCAGTGGACACTTCATACATCCTCTCTTGGTGGATGTCCATGCCTTCTAGCGCCTTATTGATGTCTGAGTCGATCTTCAGTTGTATGAAGGGGGGCCGAACCTGTTCCTGAGGCACCACTGCACTCGGCAGAGCCTTGGGGAACAATAGGCACCTTAGGGAATCATTGTGTAAGTATGGTCCTAGAGAGTTCTTCAGGAACCCTCTTACCCATTTGCGAAAGGTCTCCCTCGCTGTATCCCTAGTCTCTATGGTGACTGGGGGGGCTTCTGCCGCCAGTTTCTAGCCATACCGGCAGCACACTGGCTGAACTACAGTATATGATTATACAGTAGCCAGTATTTTGCAATATAGTATATACTGCAAACAGAAAACTATAGTATTATTATACAGTAGTTAATTTCTAACATATCTTGGGTACCCTTGTACAGGCTTCTGCTGAGACCGAACCTATATTGAAAGAATAGAACTCCTTCAATACTCTGATTGGAAATCAGTTATCCTTACCCCAAAGTATTAAATAATTAGAAGGGTCAGTGGCAGTGTACACTTTTTCTATCCCTAGGGGTTAGAACCCTTTTCGCTCGAGTTGCCTTGATAAAGAAAACTCTTTATATTTAATACTGGGGGGAGGTTACAGCAATTGCTTGCAAGGGATACACAAGTATGTGTCTCTCACTATCCCTTTCTAGCTTACTATTCTAAGCTATAATAATTAGAAGATGGCTATTACATATTGTTTATCAGGTGAGATAGACAATTGTATACTCATTCTGCTTTCCTTTCTTTACAGGAGGAACCCCAGATGAAATGTGATGCAGTCTTCTGCAATCTTAAGAGTAAGTACTTTTACGGTCATAATGCATGCAGGTCTCATGCCCCCTGCAATATTATTACCGAATCCCTGCAATATTGGGACCCCAAGTTTGTAATATCTGTCAGACATTAGTGTCCGAAGGTTTTGATAATCCCAAGTCAATGGAGTCTAGGGATGCGGCATGTAAGAAACTACGCAAATGCGTTAGAGGGTTCCAGAAGATCTCTCCGGGACTATACCTACCTAACAATAGGATGCGTAGCTTTCTGTTCCCGAAAGCAAGTAGTGAAATAGTGGTGCCCTAGGCTTGATTCGCACCTCCCTGCGTCCAGATTGCCATCGGGACGGAGGGCAAGAAACACCCCTGGAAGATGATGACGATGTCGTGTCGGAATTGCTTCCGTCTGTGCCGGCCCTGGAGCCGTTAACCTCGACGTTTTCACCTTCTACCTCTCTAATAGACAAAATAGACCAGTTACTGGCCCATCTTATGGGTCTAATGGAAAACTTTCGCAAACAAGGCGAAATGAAGGAAGCGAAACTCAAGATAGAGCTCTGTGAAGCTCCACTCATAGCCTCCCGAGGGTCATTCAAGCGACCCAGAGACCAAATCCTCCCGACATGCTCCAAAACCAATCTCTGGAGGTACACGGAACTTATGCCGATGTTAGACGGCAAACTCTACATCTCAGAGAAGTTGGGAGCTGTTCCTTTAGACGAAATCCAGTTTTGGCCAAGGTTTAACGCTTTCCCTGATTGCTTCATTCAACTGAAGCATGAACCAACATCAGAATAAGAAACGGAACCGAAGGAAGTCATGGTTCTCGACCATGATAGGGCACAGGCTATCTGGTCAAGAAGCCTGAGAAAGGCGGGTTACTCGGTGTCAAAAGTGTTTGCACTGAGTAAGAGACACCCTACCTTTCTTGCTCCTGCTTCAATAGCATTCCCCTTTACGTGGAAGGCATTTAAATATGTTGCCAAGGCAGTGGAGGCAGGCAAACCATGTCCTGTACTTGAGGAGTGCAAGCCTCTGTCACTAGCCTTGCCTATGCAGGAGAAGGATTAGAAGTAAGTCCACTTAACCTTTTCAGTAGGAAAACTAGACGCGGACATCGATGGACGACAGTTTAGCAAGAATCTCCCTAAACTTTCTGAGTTTCTTTTGTGCAAGGAATAAGAGACAAAGGAGAGACTTGCGGCCTCCTTATCCCTATAGAACTGCATAGAGATGTGCTCAGCCCATCAAAGTACCCCAGGCATGCTCATGGTCTTGGCCAAAATGCATATAGCCACCTTAGTAAAAGACCTATATGCCTCTATGAAGGCTAGGAGAGCTTGTAGGGAGTTTGTGTTTGCTGCTGCAACAGTGAAATATGAACCCAGGAAGCTGATACTTTCCAACATCTGGGGTAAAGACCTCTTTCCAAACGAGGTAGTGAAAGAGGTAATGGACAAAGCCACCACGGAGAATAAGAACCTTCTCCAGAAGTGGGGCCTCTCTTCAATGAGGAGGTCTTCCCCGCATGTGGGTCCCCAACCTAAAAGGAAGACGAAGAAGTATAGACTTTTTCCTCGGTCTGTTCAACAACATCCCACAGTTTCTATGACCGCGGTGCCCCAGGCACACGATCGAGGAGGTAAACCTTCTGATCAGTTGAAGCAGAGTAGCTTCTGGTAGGAGGGAGGCTCCAATAGGATCATTGCACTTTCGATCCTTGGGCCCAAGGCCTAATCAAGATTGGACTGGGATGGAAACTAGACATGCCTCCACCATCATTTCCTCAACTCTTCCAACACTCCAACCCGGTATTAGAAGAGTATACCCTATAGCTCTAGAGAATACAGGTTATAAGGAAAGCAAAGTCCATCGAATTCCAGGGAAGGCTGTTTTGTGTTCCCAAGAAGGACTCAAGAAAACTCAGAGTCATTCTGGACTTGGCGCCACTCAATAAGTTCAAAAGAAACAGCAAGTTCAGGATGTTAATCCTTCTACACATAAGTCTTGACTCTTTCCAGCTCAAAGGTTTCAATGGCTGGAAAACCATTGGAACCTGAGGTCACACTGTCTCTCCTTTCCCTTAGGGATGAAGAAGGAGATTGCAGGGTCGGTCAAGAGACTACTGTACTCCGTCAGAATTTCAAGATGCTGACAGGAAAGAGTACTGAACTCTCCAGTTTGCAGCAGTGACCGACCCAGTGCTACGAGCACAGCTGAAAGATGCGTTAGGAGTCTGGAGAAGATACGCATCAAACGCTCGAAGAGATCTAAAATGATCGATATCAGCCTTACTTTGATCACTTCTCAACCCATGGTTGAAGGCCAAGAGCCTAATGAGGACCGTGCCCTTGCAACCACCTCTACCATCGATGAACATCCACGTGGATGCCTCGACGGAAGAATGGGGATTTCACTCCCATCAAAGGAATGTCCAAGGGACTTGGTCATCTCTGTTCAAGGCCCTTCTCATCAACAGTTTGGAAGCCATGGCAGTCCTTTTGACGTTGGGAAAACTCTCCCCACGCAGATCAGCCCTCATCAGGCTGATCTTGGACAGCGAAGTGATAGTGAGATGTTTGAACCAACAAGGCTCGAGATCGTCCCATATAATCCATGTGTTTTTAGCCATCCCTTGCCTAAAGAGATGGCAATTATCAGCAGTTCACTTACAAATGATCTGCAATGTGACAGCGAATGCTCTACTCAGGCTCAAGCCGATAGAGTCAGAATGGTCTACTGACGCAGACTCATTCTCCTCCATCTTGGAACAAGTCCCGGAACTGCAGATCGACCTCTTCGCGATGAGCATCATCAAGAAACTACCTCGATATGTAGCCCCATACGAGGACCCTCTATGGGAAATAACGGACGCCATGTCCCTAGTTTGGAACGGATGGACCTGGAATTTCCTGTCCCTTCCATCCAATCTCCTGCTGAAGGTCCTCAACATGTTGAGATCCTTCCAAGGAACGGCAGCTCTAGTGGCTCCCAAATAGCCCAAGAGCAACTGATTCCCTCTAGTGAGGGAACTGAGGCTGAGGCTGGCCCTTGTACTGAACCCAGCACTATCTCAGAGGGTTCAGAAGCTAATTGTCTTCGATTCATCACAGAGAGCCCAAAACCTTCATTTCCTGAGATTTGGGATCTCAGAAGGCAATATAGAATTCCTGGAAGAATACAAGTCTAAGTCAACTAGAAGACAATATGAAACGTCTTGGAAAAAGTGAATTGCTTTTGTTAAAGCAAAAGGACCGAAAGAAATTTCAATAAACTTCTGTCTGTCCTTTATCCACCTTCATAATCAAGGACTGGAAGCTAACACGACAACTACGTGTAAGTCAGCCTTGACTAGACCTCTTCTATATACCTTTCAAGTGGATCTGACGAAAGAAATCTTTAATAAGATCCCGAAGGCATGCGCTAGGCTTAGGCCTGCAGCTCCTCCGAAGCCCATCTCATGGTCTTTGGACAAGGTCCTACATTATGCCTCATCTGTGAACAATGAATATTGTTCTCTCAAGGATCTAATCCAGAAAGTTATTTTCCTGTTCGCTATAGCCTCAGGGGCTAGAGTTATTGAAATAGTAGCCCTATCAAGAAATGAGAGCCACATTCAGTTCACAGAAGTGGGAGAACTAAATCTCTTTCCTGATCCAACCTTTCTCGCCAAGAACAAGCTACCCACTAAAAGATGGGGTCCCTGGAGAATCTGCCCTTTGAAGGAAGATGTCTCTCTATATCCAGTAGAGTGTCTAAAGGTCTATCTTCGTAGAACTTCAGACTTCAGGGGAGGACAACTCTTCAAAAGAGAAACCTCAGGATCAAACTTATCCCTAAAACAACTGAGGGCAAAACTCACCTACTTCATTCGCAGAGCAGATCCTGACAGTACACCTGCAGGTCATGATCCGAGGAAAATTGCTTCATCACTGAACTTTTTTCAATATATGGACTTTGAGCGTCTTCACTCATATTCTGGATGGAAATCATCCAGAGTGTTCTACAAACACTACGCTAAGCAAATCCATGAACTGAAGCATTATGTGGTGGCGGCAGGTAGTGTATTAAAACCTGTCGTCTATTGCTGCGATGAACAGTTAATTGATTGGGACTATCAATTAAGGTGAAAAGGTGTTGACACTTCCAGTGTGATACCTTTTGAGTGAGTGTCACCATGGTGACACTAAGTCTGTTCAAAACCTCAGGTGTGGAATTATACAGACAACACTTGTGCCGTGTGTACGTAGTACACAGTGTTGATAGTATACAACATTTACAGAATTTATTTTGGAAAAATTTATCAAAATTTTTCAGTTTTAGAGTGGCACTCACCATTTCTTCCCTTTCATGGAGGGAAAGATATTTTCTGTATACGTTGCACGTATAATTCCTTTAATATGTTACATTCGTTTCACTCATTATTTCATTTAGTCATTTATTCGAAATAAATGTCTATTAGAATGTAATTGCGTCCTTTCTCGCCTTGCAATTTGCACATTAAATATGCCAGAGTTCTCTTACTTATTTATTTAAGTAAACCTCATATCATTGTATGCTTACAAACAATGGATATAGTTGACACTGATATTGTTCCGATAATATATACAAACTGTGAGACCATTTGTATATCTGGTGGATACTTATGTTTGTTCATACAATATATGCAGGTTTGTATAGTAGGCAAAAGACAAATTACTCCCAAATTTGTCATTTGTCCAGACCTTCCGGTCTTTAATCTAGCAGACTCACCTTTAGGTGGGTGGAAGACCTGTCCAACTGGCTGGAGACTCTTCTGGGATGGCCTCTAGTTCTGTATGATTCTTGAGGGATCCTCGCACCATGTTATCCTCTTTGGATGATGGCCTTAGCAATTAAATGCTGGAAGGGAAAAAAGATTTATTAGTGCATGAAGTTGAAAGATTACTAGGATCATTTCAAAATCCTATACCAACCGCCTCTCCTCTGTTATGAGGTCGGGATTGTAAACCCCATAAATGAGTAGGTGGGCAACAAACAAATCGGGATACTCGCCCGCAGAAAATCCAGATCAGTAGTGCAGAGTCCCTCAGATGCTGAGCCCTAAGAGAAGGGAGGATGAAAGTAGGAAGTAGCCAGTCACTCTCATATTCATCCTAAACTTACCCCGCAGGTAACCTCTACCCTCGATCTTCTGCTACTTGTCCCCTAAGGGAGCTGAGGTGTTAGATCACGTTGAGCTCCCACCACGGACCAATTATGAAAGTGTTTAAGCTCCTGTGGGTTACTTCCTGCAGGTAGTGGGCCGTGAACATAGTTTGGCATTTCCACCTGCCTGCGAGCAACACCTGCTGTATTGAGAGGTTTCTCTTGAATGCCAGAGATGTGCTGACCCTTCTGATATCGTGTGCACGGGGGGCATCTATTTAGTTGAGTGACATCCCGAGCAATAGCCCTTTTAATCACCTGCCTGATCCAAGAGGAGATTGAGTTCTTTGTGACTCTCCTCTTGATTCTGTCTGTGCTCAGGAACAGCCTATTGATCTGAGGTCTGGCTCCTCTCATTCTCTTCAGATGCAACCTCAGGGCTCTCACAGGGCAGAGTAACAGTTGCTCAGGATTATCTGTTACAGACCAAAGACTCTCAATCTGGAAGGAGATGAACCTAGGATGAGCTACTGCTGGATTTTAAGTCTTAGCTACAAACTCCAGAAAGCTGTCTTCACAGTCAAGTCCTTGTCAGAGACTTGTCTTAGCAGATCGTAAGGAGCTCCTTTCAGGGAATGCAGGACTTTGACAACGTTCCATGGAGGTGGCTTGACTTCTGACTGAGGGCAAGATTGCTCAATGTTTTGACATAGGAGGGACAATTCCTTCAAGTAGGAAATGTTCACTCCGTTCAGTTCAAAGACTAGGCTTAAGGCTGAGCGAAAGCCTTTCACTGCTGCAACTGAATAGAGTTTTTCCTCCCTGAGATACAGTAAAAACACTGGTACACTGCAGTCGATGAGTCCCGGAGGTAACCCGACATGTATAGCAACTGGTGTTGAAAAGCCTTTCCTTGCGAGGAGTTGCTGGATAACCTCCTGGCATGAAGACGCAGCAATGTCACTGTTCAGTGAAAAATCTTCTCGTTTGGTTGTTTGAGTAGATCGGGAAGTAGTGGCAGTTCCCTCGGTGTCTCCGTGAGCTGATGTAGAAGGTCTGGAAACCACTCTGCATGCTGCCATAGCAGAGTTATTCGGGTCATCATCAGGTCTTGGGATGCCATGTTTTTGTTCAGAAGCCTCCTTACTAGGCAGAAAGGGGAGAGCACATAGACGTCCATGTTATCCCACAGATGTTGGAAGGCGTCCTGCCAGAACGCACGTGGGTCCGGTAAGGGGGAGCAGTACACCGGAAGTTTCTGTTTGAGAGACATCTCAAAAAGGTCTATTGTCTACAAACGCCACAAATTCAAAGCTTTGTTGGCTATCTGTTGATTTAAAGACCATTCGGTCTTCTGCCCCTATGCCAGTTGGCATATGGACTGTGAAACGGTAACTCCTTGTTTGTTTATGTAGGCTACCAATGTAGTGTTGTCGGTCATCAGCCCTGAGTGGTGTCCTGAAAGGAGCTGATAGAAATGCTTCAGGGCCAGAAAAGAGGATTTCATTTCCAGGCCCAGATGCCGTCAGGTGTAACAGATGAGGCCCCCACCCTTCTTTTGATGCATCCGTGAAGAGCATCAAATCCGGAGGAGGAGAGAGAAGATCTATTCCCTTGAGCAGGTTGGTGTCTAATACCCACTACCTCAGGTCCCTCTTTTGCCCAATTTTCATTGGCACTAGTGTGTCTGGTAGGTCTGTGTGCTGAGACCAAAAGGTCTTCATCTGCAACTGAAGTGAACGAATGCGTAGATGGCTGTAAGGTACCAACTTCTCGAGAGAAGTCAGGTGCCCTAACAGATTCTGTGCTGGCAGTTCTTCTTTCACGAGGAAGTCCTGGGCTACCTGTTTCAGTCTCTTTGCTCTGTCCTCGGACGGGAAGACTTTGCCTAGTGTGATTTCGATTCTCCTCCCTAGTCATACCATATCTTGGACCGGTTGCAGATGAGACTTCTTGCGATTTATCAGGATCCCCAGATCCTGACAGAAGGCCAGAAGTTTTTCTCCATGGAGGAGAAGGGTCTCCTTCGAGTCTGCTAGAACTAGGCAATTGTCTAGATATCAAAGAACATGGAGGCCATTATTGTGTGCCTATGTGGATACTAGAGCGAAGACTCTTGTGAACACCTGGGGTGCTGTGAACAGCACTTTGAATTGGTATGTCTGATCGTCCATAGTAAAGTGCAGGTACTTCCTTGAGGATGGATGAATTGGGATTTGGAAGTATGCATCTTTCAGGTCTAACAAGATCATGAAGTCGTTTGGTCTGACAGCCTGTCTAACCATTTGTGCTGTTTCCATTTTGAATGGAGTTTGAAAGATAAACTCGTTTAGGGCTAAGTCTATTATGGGTCTTCAGCCCCCAGACGCCTTTTTTACAAGAAATGAGAGACTGTAAAAGCCTGGGGACCCTCCCGGGACCTCCTGGACACAGCCCTTCTCTCGCATGGTCCTGACTTCGGCCTGTAGGGCCTGGTCATTTGCCGATCCCCTGGCATAGGACCTCGTCACAGTTGGACTTTGAGTCAGTGGAGGGGAAGAGTCTTAATATGGAAGTCGACCAAGGGTTAGCTCCGTAATTCATTCCCCTCTGCCATCTGCTCATAAGACATCCCACAACCGGTGAACTGGTCGGGGGATTGCCCTACCTAGCGTGGATGTCCTCGCCGGGATTTCTTGCCTTTACCTTTGCATCCACTGGAACAAAAGGATGGCTTTAGGTCTTTCTTCTTTGGGGTATTCTGCTCCTGGCTAGTCTGAGGTTAGGGAGACTGTTGTCTCTTCCTTGGAGGAGCGTGCTGGAAGGAAGGAGAGGAGACAACCCAATGGAGGAGAGTGTCTTAGCTCACCCTCCTCCATCGATCCGCTACGATTTCAATGGCTTCCAGGTCAAACAAGGCGAGTCCGTCCATTGGAACGGTGTGCAGGCCCATTGCCTCTCTCTTCAGGATCTGCCTCTGGGATCTCGAGACAACTCCATCGCGTCGCCTCGAGATCCAGTTGACCCATTGGTTCACCACATTTTCCGTCAAGAATTTGAGTGTTCTCGCACCCGAGAGAAGGAAAGAAAACAGCGTCTCCATCCTCTTAGGGGTAGAGAAATCCTTGTTCTTGATGAGATACCCAATCATGACTAACCAATAATCTAGCCATGAAGTTGATTGCAGAGCACACTTTGCAACTCCCTTCATGTTAGCAGCACCTGCAGTAGAAAATTGAACAGGGAGAGTTGTCAGTTTCTCCAAAGGTGTCTGGGTCAACGATACAATCACTGGATCCAGCGTTAAGGGAGGAAAGATCGTCTCCCACTACCATATATTACTTCCTTTGCATCACGGGAGGAGTAGGAAGTAACTTAGAGTAGTCAAATTGATCCAAAATAGAGGATTCCTCTCCCCTTGTTGATTCCGTTGGTTTAGCATCTTCGGAACAAACTCAGAGAGGGGTATCCTTCAGTTGAGATGAAGGATATTCTCGGTCGTTGATCCTAACTGGCTTCCAGTTCTCCGAGCAAGAGAGCGGGTGAAGGTTACAAGATTCTGACTTTCGTGGAGAAGCCAACTCTCTTTTCCTAACCGACCTCGCGGCTGTCACCTGAGTCGCTGCCATCCTCTCCCAGGTTGGATCCATGCTCTTAGGATCCTTAGTCTTAAGGTAATCCTCATACCTTGACACTCTGGAAGGAGGTGGAGGTGGTTGTGGCGCTCTACCTAGACTAGCCCTCCTAGGGTCAGAAAGAGCGCTATATCCCTTGGGAGAATTCAGGGGAATAACAGGAACATTTGCCGCTACAGCTGGGGGATCATTGGAGATTCCCATTTCTTGTTTAATCTCTTTCATCATGTCTTGAAACCAAGGTCCATCCTTGGCTAACAAGGCACCTCATGAATTAGTCTCCCTGTGATTAGATAGTTCCGATCGCACCGTCCGAGATGGGGGAGAGGGATGGGGAGAACGCCTCAACCCTCCCCTAGGTGAGCGCTCATGGGGTGAACAACCGCAAGGTGAACAATCTTGACAAGAGGTTGGTGGGCGAGGCCAGCCAAGATGCTCTGCCACCTCCACCCTCTCCTCAATCCTAAAATAGCGATCGCTTGAGTGCGTAGGAACCTCATTCACTTAACGAGAATCTGGTTTCTTTGCTTCCAGCGGATAAGCTCTCCTATCCTTCCTGCTAGAAGGAAAGGCCCGTGATGACCCATGAAGCTTCTCCGCCTTTGGCGAAGGTACAAGATCCTGACAGAGAGCGTCAAGAATCGGAGATCTTTGGCTCACCTGTTCTCCCAAAGGAGAAAGGCGTAGTACTTTTCTTACCCTAAGAGGTGAGGAGGGACAGGGGGCTGAGCGCCTACGCTCCAGCGAGACTGGTAAGATCTCCGTATAGTTACCTGTCTGACCGATCTCGTAAGAAGATGGTCTCATGAAATGCTGGGTGTTTTGCTGTGCCCTGCAGGCACGATGACGAAGTGAGGGGTGCAGATGTAAACCTCCTCCCTCCTTCGTCATCCAGCTCCAAAAAGCTGTGCTCCGATGGACTTGAGTGTGGTATGGACGAATCCAATACCTTTCAGTGGTATCCTCATGGAGGAGTCCACTCAAGCGACGATCTTTCCTATTGTAAGCGTAAGGAACGATCCTGCCCTCTCTCTCCTGATGGCAGATTGCCTCGCGGATGAGGGAGCTGCCGCTCAGAAGAGAGGGTCGGAGAAGATTTCTCCTCTCGCATACGAGAAGGTCGATCGATTCCTCCTTCTGATGTCTCATCACCTGGCGAACGAAGGAGCTGCCACTCAGAAGGTTGTGTCGCTTCGTCTTTCCTCGGAAGGTCAGACAGCACAACACTGGACGGCAAACCTTTTGGTTGTCCAAGTTGTTTCTTCTCCTATCGGGCAAGCCTGGAAATAGGATCAACTCCCTGAACAACCTCTGGAACAAGGCCAGAGCTTGATTCTGAGACCTGAGGGTCTCTGGACAAGTCACTCCGAGGAGTGCTTGTCCTCAACTGCTCTAGTCCTCCCGCAAAAGCAGGTGGAACGTCGGGGAGAGCATAAGAAGAAGACTCAGCGCTTGAGTCCGCACACACACCCAAATGCAGGACCCCAGGTAGCTTCTCATTCCGTCAGACCCAAGCAGGACCACAGTACATGAACTGCATTGCCTGGAAGTGACTCCGTCACGGACAGCTCCTTCACTGCCTCTCTAGGGGAGACAATGGGAGGAGACCCCGAACAAGGTTGTCCCAGCGTTACCATGGCGCCACTCGTACTGCACCGTTCCCCAGAGGAAGCCAGTCGGGTGGAGTCAGGATGGGGAGATCGAGTCGGAGGAGAAAGAAGTCGGGTCTTCTTCCCCCTCGAAGGGGAAGAATCCCTTTTAGACTTCTTCTTCCGCCTACCAAACCTCACCCACTGGGAGAGCGACCACTGCCGACACACGCTACAATGAGACTCCTTCGAACACGAGTAACCTCGGCACGAAGGGTGAAAACTGTGAGGATACGTCTCCTCCGAGGACATGAAGGTGCCGTAATTGCAACCTTCACGGCCTGGACAAAGTAGCATGGTCAAACCTCACGGACATGACACCTGAAAAAGAAAAATTTTAAAAAATCAGTTCCAGCCACTTTAGGTTAATGGAAGTGAGACAGGTCTGCAATCTACAGAGCTGAAATAAAAAATGACATTTAGTCACCAGTGCTAGTGAAAGAAGTGGGTAAACACAACCCCGCTAACTAACGGTAGGTAGTTAAACCCTGTTTAACTTCAGTTCCGGCTAGTTCTCAGATCCGCTGAAATAACAATGCTATATTAAAGACCAGAAGGTTTGCATCTTGCGTTAGGCCAAATACAAATTATCTCCGAATTTATCATTTGTTCCCATACTAACAAAGATTCCATTATTTATGTGGATAACTCACTCTTAGGGGGGTAGAAGTCCTATAATCTGGCATGGACATTTACCTGGTTTTACCTAGCACAGTATATGACTGTGGTCTAGGGAAAACTTTGACACCTCGATAAAAATACAAAGTTTGTAAAATAGCCGCCTGTGCATCTATAAGAACATTCAGAATATATATAGGAATAAGTACAAACGTTCTCCATTGTTTCCCTTGCGAGAAACAATGTGGACGTGGAGAGTATATACTGTATATTTATAACTCATACTAGGCTACACAAAGGAAGTGATAATTACCTGCAGAGGATGAAGCCAGCTTGCAGAGAGATCCATGGTGCTGTACCCCAAGGGAGAGGAAGATGAAGAAATGAAACCCAGACAATCTCTCATTCATCCCAGTAAGTAATGCCTTCAACCAACTGCTACTTGTCCAACAAGAAGCCCGAGGTATTCTTAAACCACTTGTTGAGCAGCCACCACAGAACTGATTTTAAAGGTATCGAGTCTCCTGCAGGTCACGACTTTCAAATAATGGGCTGTGAATGAAGTTTGTCTTCTCCTAACACCCACCACGTCGAGCCAGAGGAGGATCAGGGGCCAAGGCTCTTTCAATACCCTGGCGAATCCATGATGACACGTTATTCTTAGTGATCCTCCTTTTTATTCTGCCAGAACTAAGAAACTAAGATTTTAGACCAGCCGTGTTGCTGCAGTGCATTTAAGATAATACCTCAAACTCCTCACTGGACACAGTAACAATTGATCTGGGTTATTGGTTACAAAACGGAGGCTCACAATATGGAAGAGTCTGAATCTAGGGGCCAGAACCCCCCAATCTTGAGTCTTAGCAATGAACTCAGAGACGAAGTTGAGTGTTACTTCCCCCCATCCCCTTGAATGGGCAATGTCATATGTGAGGTCATGAAGTTCACTGACTCTGCCGAAGCTAAAGCGACCAGGAATGCCGTTTGGTCAGCTGCATGGCGTAATGGTTTGTAAGGAGGACCTTTTAAGGACCTCAAGACACGAGCCACATTCTAAGTATCAGGCCTGATCTCTGACAGAGAACAAGTGATTTCATAACTCCATATGAGTAGAGAAAGCTCCAACCAAGAGGAGAAATCTACTTTCAGCTTAAAGGTGAGACTCAAGGCTGAGCAATAGCCTTTCACCACTAACACTGAAAGGAGGTTTTCCTACCAAAGGTAAACAAGAAACTAAGCTATTTTTGGAATAGAGGCATCGAGAGGAAAGATACTCTTTCACAACAAAAACCACAGAATTTTTCCATTTTGCCTGCTACACAGATGCAGGGGACTCATGCAAGAGTTTGGATATTTTCTCTGCAACTTTTCGTGAAAAGCCCTTCTGTCAGAGGGGGCGCTGGTTAGTTTCCAGACGTGAAGTCGAAGGGACTGCACGGTTCTGTAGAAGATGTTTGCGTGTGGTTGAGTAGATCTGGTTGTGGAGGGAGTTCTCTTGGAGGATCTACTAGAAGATGAATAAGGTCTGGGAACCACTTTGCATGATGCCATAGCGGAGCTACAAGGGTCATCATTAGATTTTTGGATGCTCTGGTCTTGCTGAGAAATTTCCTCATCAGACAGAACGGGGGAAAGGCATATACATCAATGTTGACCCATCGATGTTGAAATGCATCCTGCCATAGAGCCTGAGGGTCCGGGACTGGAGAACAGTATTGTGGAAGCTTGCTGTTTAGAGATGTTGCAAACAGATCAACAGTCAGGGAACCCCACAAAGTCAGGACTTTGTTGGCTATTAGAGGATTCAAAGACCATTTGGAGGCTAATATCTGAGTTGCTTTGCTCAGATTGTCCGTGAGCACATTCATCTTACCCGGAATGAAGCAAGCCGATATGGACACCTAATGTTCTTCTGTCCATCTGAGGATCTTTACTGCAAGATGGCATAGAGGCCAAGAAAAGGTAACGCCTTGTTTGTTATGTATGCCACTACCGTGGTGTTGTGAGATCAGAAAGTATTCGTCTTTGAGATCCAGAGTGCACATGAAGTCCTTTGATCAAACTGCCTGAATGACTGTTTCTGCAGTTCCCATTCTGAACTTAGTCTGTTGAACAAACTTGTTCAGAGGGGAGAGATTGATAACTGGTCTCCAGCCTCCAGTCGTCCTTTCCACCACAAAAAATTTAACTGTAAAAGCCTGGAGACACGTCCACAGCCTCTTGGAGAGCGCCCTTCTGCCCTGAGGGCAAGCTTCTTTGTGGATCCCTTTGCATACAAGCTTAGATGGACTGGATCCCGAGTCAGAGGAGATCACCTCGATCATCCATGGATCGGCCTTGTGATGTTGCAACCTCTGCCAGAGGTCCTGCAGTCATCCTCCCACAGATTAAGGGTGAAGAGGGATGCCATTCCCAGTGGGAGTGGCCATGACCTCAGCCACTGTCCTTTGCTCCCTTCTTGCCTCTGAAGGACTTATTCCCTTTCTGTCCCTTGGACTGAAAGGGCCGCTTAGACACCCTAGGATGTCCCGAATATTTGGAAGTTGAGGGATGAGAAAGGGCAGCGTGTTGACTGCGTGAAGACTGGAACGGCCTTCCATAGGACCTAGATGTCATGGCCCTATGGAGGAGAGAATCGTTGGACGATTTCTTCCTTTGATCAGCAGCCCTCTCAATCTCATCTGGAGCGAATAGAGAAGAACCCTCGAGGGTGGAATTCCTCAAACGGGAGACTTACACCTTCGGCACTTGCTTATGAAATTTCCCAATTACAGTGTCCCTTCTCTTGAGTATCGAATTCGCCAAAAAGTTGACGATGTGGTGCGACAAGAACTCAAGAGTACAGGTGCCTGACATCAGGAAAGACTCCAAAGACTTTCTTGATGACTCCTTCGACAGACCTTGGGAATGCACCATGAAGCCCAAGGATCCCAACCATAGATCAAGCCAGGAAGCAGCCTGCATGGCATACTTCGCGCATCTCTCCATGTTGAGAAGCTCAAATGTTGAGAGGGAGGCCCTCAAAGAGGAGAGGGTTTTAATCGAAGGGTCGAGGGATATGGTGGAATGAGGTTCCCCTTCGATCTCATAATACTTCTTTGTAAAACAAAAGGAAGTGGGAGAGATTGAGAGGACAAACCTGCTATCATGAAACTGGAAGTTTCGGCTATTTGAGCAATAGGCTTCCTCTTGGTGGTCATCAGGCCTTTAGACCAGGGCAAGGCTTCACTGGTCCTAGGGGGCTTCTGGGTCTCAAAGATCTGGTTCAAGACCATCTCCTTAGTCTCCCGAGCTAGAATCCCAAGAGTTGGAAACCCATTGATGGCCCTCATACAAGAGAGGACCAAAAGGTGTGTTCTGATTCACGTCTCTCTTGCTCAGAGTGAAAGCTCAAACTTGCAACTTTGGGAAGATTATCAGGATCTGAATTATAGAGATCATCTACCTCTAGGAGCTTGGGGTGGGTCAGTTTCGTCAACTGAATATGTGGAGGAGGCTCTTGGGTGTTGGAAGGAGCAGCCTGCGAGGGTTTGGGGACACCATGCCCCGAATCCTCAACTGGGGGAGGCAAAAAAACTGGACTCTGGTCCGGTGGCATTATTTCAATCTCTTTAGGATATGTAGGTATGGAGGAAGATCTCCTGGGAGAGCCCAAGTCCCTACTTCGTCTAGGGTGGAGGATCTCAGCATGAGGTAAAGTACCACCTCTCATCCTCCTCCTCATCTTCTTAGTTCTGACCTTCTTCACCTTTACTAGAGTACGGGGAGGGTCGGACATATAAGTTTCAGAAAATGGAGACACTATGGCACAGGATTGGGGTGGAGAAGATCCATGTGTCCTGTCCGACAATGGCCTCCTAGGGTTGACACTCCTATGAGATGAGCTCCAAGAAGATTCCAATGGGATCCTAGGAGTAGCTCCAACAGGAGTAAATGACGACTGTGGTGGCTGGGGAGCCACACTCAAGGACTGTTGCAGGGTGGTGAGAAAGGTGCTAACCCATGCAGGAAGTTCAGCATCCTTAGGCAAGTCCTTGGGTTCCCTTGGAATTCTAGGGGGAGAAAATCTAGAGAGAGTCCTAGAGGGAGGTCTTTCTGATGTAGGGGAGATCCGCACAGGCAGCTGAAAGCACTCCTCTGATGGATGAGGAGGAGGGTTCGGGCTAATGGAAACATTAACAAACTTGTTCGGAGGCTCCTTGAACCCTTCTGGGAAGAGTATAGGCCATCCGCTAGAGGTGGTAGAAGAGGGAGGCTGAGATGGAGGGGTTGGCAGCGCATTTGCTCATGATTCTGAATCCTCTGCTCACGAATTGCTCGCGGAAATCAGCGATTTATGCGTAAACTCGCGTAATTCGAGAGCAGACGTGCTCCCAACAGGAGCAATAGGAGCTGAACCAGTTGGTAGAAGCCTGGAGTCTTCTTGCTGCTGTGAAGGGACCTTTACGCCGGACGATGTCGGCAGCATGGGCCTCTGAGTAGGGGGCAACCTTGAACGTTGGTGAATGTGTCACCATAGGATGCGAGCAGGACACTTGTCTAAGGGACAGTTAGTTTCAAGAACAGGGTCGGTCCAGGGTAGTTTGGAAGATTGGCGGACTGAGGAGCGATGCGCTGATGGACTGCATGAACGCTTAACTCTGCCTCTATACGAGGAATTTCTGGACCTTCATCGTGAATGCACTGTACTCGATCGTGAACAAACTGTTTGTGATCAGGAGCATTTAGCTCTCTCTCGATCGAGAACGGCGAGAACGTCGTGTGTGGCTAGCTCGCGATCACGAATGTTGGCATTGAGAGCGTGAGCATCGCTCTCGTGAACGGCGCCCTTATGAGCGTGAATGACGCCCTCTTGAATGGGAGCGTCATTCTCATAAACGCGAGCGTTATCACCTGGATCTAGGACACGAACGTTTGGACCTAGGTCGAAACTGGGATGCTCGTGATCATGCATGGCACGATTGTGAGACGTCTCCTCGTGAATAGGAACGCCTCTGGGAAGAGCGTTGAAAGTGAATGTCTCATGAGCGCAAAGCTCTAGAGCAAGAGCTCCTTCAAGAAGAAGAACGCTCGGATCACAATGATCATTGATCCAGATGACCTTCAGATCGTCACTTGGAATCATCGTCAACAGGATGCCATTGGGAAGAACGCGCTCTATCACCTTGTCCACCTGTGAATGGGCCAGGAAAGGGCGAAAAGGGAACCTCGCAAAAATCCAAAGCAGGAGATGTTCCAGGCTCTGGAGAAGGATACCTCCTGGCACTAAGCTGAAGAAAACGAACAAGCTCATCTTTCGTAGGGGTTGCAGGAACCCCTAAGGACAGCCACACCTGTAGTACATCTGCAATAGAACATGACTCCCTGGCAGCTGGAGGTTAAGTTGCTGCTTTGGGGGAAGCAACTATCCTCTGATCACCCGGGAAGGCCAAGGAGTTACTCTGTCTGCGATAGTACTCGATCGTCCCTCGAAAGAGGGAGAGCGAGAAGCAGCTTTAGGAAGAGATTTGGGGGTCCGAGAATAAGAACGCACTCTTTTCGCCCCTAAGGAAGAGAGATCGTGCTTAGCCTTCTTCTTCCTGCGCCGACTGAATTCCTCCCTTTGGGAGGCAGGCCAATCCCAACACACTTCACAGGGTGAACCCTGCTCACAATGATGGCATCGACACAATGGACACAGAGAGTGCAGGTCGGGCTCAAACGATGACATGGAGGTACCGTATGCAACACCCTTGCGCCTAGGACTCTTTCGCATGGAGGCGATCGGAAGAGAGAGTAATCACACCTGAAAAGAAAAAGAACAATAAAAAAGTCCAATGGCTACCTAGAGAGAGAGAGGAGAGGTCCGATCTCTACCGAGCCCAAGGAAAAAGTGAAGTACCTCACAGCTGTGAGAGTATATACAGAGGTGACAGGGTACCACCCAGCCAGCCCCCACTGACCCGCTCAATCGGTTCGGCAGGGTTGCCACCTCACACTTTTAGTCTAATGGCTACCCTCCAGCTTCACTGAAAGATATCCACATAAATAACGGAAGGTTTGTTAGTATGGGAACAAAGGATATGGTTTATTGGTAGACTCAAGAGCTTAAAAGATACATCTGACAGTCTTCCTTTAAAAGCATTGATCATAACAAAATTTGTATTCACTTGATTTGGAATCACATTGGCCAGTGTAATAAAGATGATCACATTATTGTGATGCATAATAATTGTAATTTTTGGTGTGCAGTGTCACAGTGACCGTTGCAGTCATGTATTGAATTTAGTATAATGTAAATTAGATAAATACTGTAGAATAGGACTTTTATTGATTTGTTCTGTAAATGTATAAGATTTTGAGTAGGTGTATAGATAGTATGAATATCATAAATTAATGAATTATAGTTTTCCATTCTGGTCAATGGATTATGGCAAATCACTTGCATAGTTATGAAATGTAAGAATGACAGAAAGATTACCTACATAGGAAGAGAAGAACATCAATACTTCTGTTTTTTTAACAGAATTGAGGATGGCAGGATTTGAGAACAATGAATGACTTTGAAAGTACGAAAGGTGAGACAAGAAAACAGACCAGGAAAGTGCTACTTAAAATGAGAGGAGATGTTTGATTGAAATCCAGAAACATCCAAGAAGATAGACATAATTGGTGCATTTTGTATAAAGTGGTACATAGGTTGCTGTAATGAACAAGTAGTTTATACTAATATGAACAAGAAAAACTCAAACCCAAGATGAGATAATTATGGTAGTGAAATTTTAAAAGCTTATCAAAAGCTTTGGTTTCATTTACCTTACAAAGCTCAAATAATACTTTGATTTCATTTCTTTGCCATATACTGTACTGCTTTCTATAGGAACATATTGGATAATTTTTGCATTTCTTGAATACAAACCTCTATTCCTTATTCTCGCACAAAATCAAACATCATTTTTCTTTGTAACTATAAACAAATCTAAAGAAATTTATCATACAATCTAGACTTTATTAACATGCCGTGCTCATTTACTGAAAGATAACCTCCGATCATATAAATTTTCTATCATTAACATTAATTACACATCCCCTCCCA
>NC_090727.1:179700501-179808001 GCF_036898095.1 Palaemon carinicauda | reverse complement strand
ACCTTAGCAGAGGTCCTTAATGTCACATATTTATTACTAATAATTTTTTTAACCTCTTCATGAAGCTCTAGTTACTGAGAAGTCTGTTGATGCTATTCAAAAGGATGTGATGTTGAGACTAAGGACTGAGGGGCCATGACACCACCATGGGATACATTTGACCTAAGGGACCTCATCATTTTTCCCCCTAGAGCAACACTTGAGAAAGTTCTATCACATCCAGACTGATGTTCTTAGGTGGGATACATAGCATGGGATATACCAACTACATTTTCTCTGGAACCTGCTCCCTGCTTACCAAAAAAATTCAAAATTTTTGAGTCTTAGGTGATGCTAGCAAGCACAGTTCTGTACAACTGTTCTCCAATTACAGCAACCTGTTCTGATCATGAAAGAAAGGGAACCAACTGAACTTGCGCAGGCCTATCATATGGCAACTTCCCACCAGTCCTTTCTCCAAGACCTTCCAGAGATCAAAGGGTGTGAAGGTACTATAAAGTATAACTGATATGTTTGTAAGAAAAACAGGCTTCATGTTGTAAAAACACAGATTCTTACAAATCCATTCATCATAGAAACTTCAGAGAGGAAAATGATAGTCATCTATTTACCAAGACATTTCCCCCAATTTTGGAGGGTAGCCGACATCAAACAAATGAACAAAAGGGGACCTTTCCTTTCTCCGCTCCTGCCCGCCTGACGAGGGATTCAGACAAGATTGCCTGGTACTGTTAGGGTGACACAGCCCACCCTCCCCAATTTTCCCCCATAGATGAAGTTTCATATGCTGAATCAACTACTGCTGCTACCTAAGCAGTCACCAAGGCGCCGGAGGAAGCAGCAGGGCCATTCATTACTATTTCTAGCACGCTCTCTTGCCTGTCTCACATCTATCTTCCTATCACCCAGAGCTTTCTTCACTCCATCCACCTACCCAAACCCTGGCCTTCCTCTTGTATCTAATCGAGATACACCAGGCATACTCCACAGACATTTCATCTCAAACACATTCAATTTCTGTCTCTCTATTACTTTCATTCCCCAAAATTCCGATCTATACATCAAAGTTGGTACAGTCACTTTCTCATACAGAACTCTCTTTACATTCATGTCTAACCCTTTATTTTTTACCACTCCCTTCACTGCCCCCATCACTTTGCATCCTTCATTCACTCTCTGAGGTACATCTGCATCCACTCCACCATTTGCTGCAATAACAGACCCAAAATACTTGAACTGATCTATTTCAAGTAACTCTCCATTCAACATGACATTCAACCTCGCACCACCCTCCCTTCTCATGCATGTCATAATGTTACTCTTACCCACATTAACTCTCAACTTGCTTCTCTCACATATCCTTCCAAACTCTGTCACTAATCGACCAAGCTTCTCTTCCGGGTCTGCAACCAGTACAGTATCATACGCAAACAACAACTGATTTACCTCCCATTCATGGTCACTATCCTCTATCAGTTTCAATCCTCGACCAAGCACTCCAGCAATCACCTCTCTCACCACTTCAACAAACAAGTTGAACAACCACGGCAACATCACACATCCCTGTCTCAGCCCCACTCCCACTCTCACTGGAAACCAATCGCTCACTTCATTTCCTATCCTAACACATGCTTTACTACCTTTGTAGAAACTTTTCACTGCTTGCAACAGCCTTCCACCAATTCGATATAACCTCATCACATTCCACATAGCTTCCCTATTAACTCTATCATACGCTTTCTCTAGATCCTTAAACGCAACAATCAACTCCTTGCCTTTTGCTAAATATTACTCGCATATCTGCCTAACTGTATAAATCTGATTCATACATTCCCTACCTCTTCTAAAACAACCCTGTACTTCTAAGACTGCATTCTCTGTTTTTTCTTCATCCTATTAATCAGTACTTTACCATACACTTTTTCAATCACACTCAACAAACTAATACCCCTTGAATTACAACACCCATGCACATCTCCCTTAGCCTTACAGTATATAGTGGTACAATACACGCACACACCCAGTCTACTAGTACCATTGACAACGTAAAACACATATAAAACAATCTCACCAACCATTCAAGTACAGTCACACCCCCTTCCTTCAACATCTCAGCTCTCACACCATCCATACCAGGTGCTTTCCCTACTCTCATTTAATCTAATGCTCTCCTCACTTCCTCTCTTGTAATCTCTCTCTCATTCTCATCTCCCATTACTAGCACCTCAACACCTGCAATAACAATTATATCTGCCTCCCTATTATCCTCAACATTCAGTAAACTTTCAAAATATTCCACCCACATTTCCTTGCCTCTTCTCCTATTAACAACCTTCCATTTCCATCTTTCACTGTCTTTTCAATTCTTGAACCACACTTCCTTACTCTCTTCACTTCTTTCCAGTCAGCTGCCCTCTTTGACTCAGCTATCTTACGTTTTACTTCCACATTTTTCTCTCTATATCTTTCATACTTCTCTTCACTATTACTCTGCAGCCATTCTTCAAATGCCCTCTTTTTCTCTTCCACTTATATCTTCACTCGTTCATTCAACCATTTACTACCCTTCATCATGCTGCCTCCAACTATCCTCTTTCCACACACATCACTTACAATCCCAACAAAATTTTGTTTTACTAACTTCCACTCATCTAAATTACCAGTTTCTATCACTTTCACTGTGTCATATGCCATTTCCAACCTTTCTTGATATTCACTTTTTACCTCAGGTTTAATTAGCTCTTCAACCTTCACTACCTCTGTAAACGCAGGGAAGTTTCACGCATGGAAATTTCACTCAGGGAAATTTCACTTTTCCCTGCGCAACTTTGAATGACGGTTCGTGGTAAATCCAAAATTTTTAATTAAATTTCGGTCACTAATAGAGGCGTACCGTTACCAAATAATAAGAATATTAAAATGAGGAAGTTTCCGTCAGAAACAATAATTATGGGGGACACCTTTTATATGTTAGCAACAAAAGAAAACAAAAGAACCATCAGTCCATCTCCCGCCGCCCCTCTGTCAAGCGCTTGGGAAAGCGGCAGGTGGGTCTTTCAAACAGTACCAGGCGTTGAGAGTAAACATGCTTGAGAGAGTCCACATCGACGACTTTAAGATGGAATTATGATATAAGGTAAGCATCACAGTGTTCTGAGATTTATAGACGTAAAAGGGTTGCCAGGGTTGCTTTTTAAATAACAATAGCTAAATAGGGTTGCTAATATGATGAATTATAGACACATGAAATAAAGTGAGGGGTGTGCTTGTGTTAACAGTGGCGTACCCTCGGTAGGGACTTGCCTGCAGCCTATGAGGGGACAGAGCTGGACGGTCTTTGCAGTGGACACACAAACAAATTTGTAAGTAAAAGATGTTATCAAGAGGTCTTTACAATTTAAGGAGGGAAAATAGAGTTCGTAAGGGATTAAGCTAGATAAAATATGCCACAGATCGAATAACTATTTAGTGGAATTCTCTCATGACTTAATGATGTCTATTAATGCTTAGTGCATATTTCTTAAAGATTCGATATATAGCAGAACCAAGGGATTCACCCACCTAGTATTACGAATTTTGTAATCAAGTTATTATACCAGAGGTCTTTATTGGAAATATTAATAAAAATGTGTAACATGGAAGAAATAGAATACAAAGGAATTACAATTACTGAAATTATAGCAATAGAGTTTTTCCAATAATGTTGTTTTGAAATGTGTAGAGAATAGGGTTTTTCTTTAAATATGTTTTTTTTTTTTTTTTTAGAATAATTGAAGAATTGTCACCATATGAATTTCTCATTGTATGTAATTTTTCCAGTGACCTTCGACTAAATAAATCCTTCAAAATGAGGGCGAGTACTTTAAATAACCCACGAAGAAGGGCCGTTTAGCAGTCAAAATTTCGTTTGTTTTATGGTACAGCGTGGGTGGAAGTCTGAAGGAGCACGTGGAGTCACGCACCTGGTCCCTCTGGAAAGCTGAGAAAAATAACAAGTCGTCTGCCGACATCATGCAACAAGCTAAGTGGAAAAGAGAAAATTATGATATATAATAGGCGCAATTAGGTAATGTCTGCTCATGTTTAAGGTTGGCTGCTGTCAACAAGAGTGATAGATTTTCATTCACGGGACCCAGATTTATGAGGGTATTAAATGTTCGTAAGTTGCAATGCGTGATTATCTTATTAATATATAAGATATTGACGAAGTTCATCGAGGAAATTGTCCTGTAGTGTAATATTTTTGAAGTGCCAATTATCTTGGTTTTTTTTATGACAGAGGAGTTGATGTTTAATTAAAAATAGCATGAAAATTTTACATTTGAACTTGAGTAGTTTATTTGTAAAGCATTTTCAATTAGAAGGTGAGCATGGACAGATGTGTGTAGTGCATTAAGACTTGGAGAAAGTCAGAATGTTGGGTTCTCCGGTCATTATTCATGTATTTTGATTCGATTTAGTAACATCTGATCGTCGAGGGAAACCTCATGGAATTTTTATAATGTGGTCCCTTGGTTCTGTATTTGGTTCGGGTATAATCGTCTATAGGTACTCATAACTGGTTTTAGGTTAATGGTATCACAGGTTTGCTTTAATACATAAGTTTATTCTGTGTGTGGCATGAAAATATTTCTTAGAATGTCCAATTTAGAACCCATTCAAATGAGAACTTAGCACGTAACGTTACGGTTACCCAATTTAACTTTACTAATTTGTGGATTATGTATATGAAGAAACCCTTTCCAACGTCGGTTACGGGCTCTGTAATCCTAAGCCAATGGTCACTAAAGTTCTCAGTTTGACAGATGTTAGTTTGCCACATGCCGCACGGTATTAGAACTTAGGTATAAAAAGGAGGGACTTAGCTATTTCAAGTAGGAGCTATAGAAGTTATTTCAGGTAGAGGCTTTGATATGTCAAATAGAAGTTATTTCAGGTAGGAGTTCTTTCAGGTAGAGGCTTTGATATGTCAAATAGAAGTTATTTCAGGTAGGAGTTCTTTCAGGAAGAAGCTGGGATATGTCAAATAGAAGTTATTTCAGGTAGGAGTTCTTTCAGGAAGTGGCTGGGATATGTCAAATAGAAGTTATTTCAGGTAGGAGTTTCTTTCAGGTGGAGGCTGGGACATGTCAAATAGAAGTTATTTTAAGTAGGACTGGGACACGAGACATTGATACATTTAGGGATTGCTCTCTAGGCTTAGAGGATTTTTAGGAAGTCGCAACATAGGTACTGTTAGTGGTCTTCATTGAGTAGTGCAGGTTCTCGGCCACTCATTGGTTAGGTCAACTACGATTCAACTAGAGAATTTTGTTAGCTCATAGGGAGGGATGGAACGGAGCCTAGGAAAATGGAGACCCTAAAGGTTGCGCAATTGAGGGAAGAATTGGAAGTTAGACGCCTCCCAAAAGGAGGGAACAAGTCTGAATTGTGTCAGCGTCTAGGTGAAGCCCTAGAGAAGGATGGCGTAGAGGTACAGGAGTTTTTGCAGGGACTTGAGGCTAGGTAGGATAGTGGAGTTAATCAGGGCCACAAGATAGGCGAGTGCACTGAAGAGCCCACGGAAGTGGAAGGTCATTTAAATTTGGGGGATAGCGCATCAGTCATTGGTATGCAATCTGTTGCTTCCGGGAGATCTCAACAGTCGCGCGCGAGTTCTACTGGGAGCATGGGTGTATTATTAGCTGTTTCTAGAGCCAGGTTGGCAGCACAATTATGGGTGATGAAGGAGATAAAGGTCATAGAGTGAGAGGAAGCAGCGCTAAAATCTAAGAGGGAGATGCTCGGTTTAGAGGCAGAGTTAGTTGGAGTGGAGGCAGAGGAGAAGGTTTTACAAGATCTTGAGGAGAATGATAAAGAAATAACTCACATCCCTAGGATAAGGGACCACACAAACCCTGTGATGTAAGTGGGAGTGAGAGACCGATGCATTTGAATATGGGAGCGCCCGAGATTGGGTTAGGTGGATGCTGTTGCTCGGGCGGGAATGACCAAGGGGACTTGAGCAATAAGGAAGTCATGCAAGCGTTAACCTCTTGCAGCCTTAAAAGCTTGATGCCCAAGCAGGATATAGCTAAGTTTGATGGGGATCGTACAAAGTATTTTAAGTTCATTCGCTCATTTGATGAAGTCTTTAGTAGCCAGTTGACGAATGATAAGGAAAGGCTGAGGTATCTGGATTTATACACGACAGGCATGCCAAATGATATTGTGGCAGCTTGCCTCCACTTAGAAGCTTCAGAGGGCTATAAGCAGGCAAGGAAGTTTCTGGAGGAGCGATATGGCAACCTTGAACAGATAGCCACTGCGTTTGTGGATAAGATCATTAAATGGAAAGATATAAGGGAAAACAACGCGGAAGACTATGACGAGTACTCGGTGGCACTCAAAACCTGCAGAAATGCAATTTCGTGCGTCCCTTATGGCATCGCCGAATTGCAAAATCCAAAAACAATGAGGTTGATCCTTAGCAAGTTCTCCTCTAGGGTGCAGACTCGATGGTGTAGAGTTGCTGATAAGATTATTGAGGAGAAAAAGAGGACTGTGTCGTTTGATGATTTGGTAAGTTTTATTGAAGGAGAGGCTAGGGTCTTGAAACATCCTCTATTTGGGTGCCACCTATTTCAGAAGGGCAGAAGGGAAGACACCCCTCGGATAGGAGAAGGAAAAGCACCAAGCAGGGCTGAGTGTTTAACTAAGGCTAGGAAAGTTTCATGTAACAGAACTGCCCCGCTTTCATGCTGGTACTGTACAGGACCCCATATAGTGGATGAATGCCACCAAATATCTCAAATGGGACCTGAGGAAAAACTGGGAGCCATAGGGGAGTTGGGGGTCTGTTTTGACAGTCTGAGAAGTGGTCATAGGTCTCAGTATTGCAGAAACAGGAAAAGTTGTAACATATGTAATGGAAATCACCCAACTCTGTTGCATCGACACCAGGAGTGCTCAAATAGAGCCTTAATGGCTCAGAAGGAAGGAACACATGACAAAATTGCTATGTTCAGGGCAGTTAGAGGAGGTAGCATTGGTACAGGGATGTCAGTTGTGCCGATAAGGATTAGGTCAAGGGAAGGAAGGGAGGTTTTCACGAAGGCCTTCTTGGACAATGAGAGTTCCACATGCATTGTCTCGGAAGCTTTAATGCAGACTCTAGGCAGCACTGAGAGGCAGGACATTAAGGTGAATGTTGATACCATCAACGGAGTAGGGGAAGTTGCATGCAGCCTAATCTCGGGATTGTCAGTATTGGACTATGAGGGCAAGACTTGCATTACACTCCCCCCGGTGTTGAGTGCCCCTCGCATACCAATTGATGAGTGTGATGTGGTCAGGTCTGGAGATCTGGAACGCTGGCCACACTTGCGAGAGATTTACATCCCAGAGGTAGAAGCGGAGGTAGGTTTATTAATTGGGAACAATGTTCCTCACCTGCTTGAGCCAAGGGAAGTTATCAATTCAACACGCCTCCATGAACCACATGCCATACGAACATTATTGGGCTGGGTGGTATGTGGAGCAAAGGACAAAAGGTGTCAAGAGCATGTCAATAGGATCCAAGTGACAAGCAAGCGCCTTGAGTTAGACCGCATGCTGGTTGAGAGTTATGATCGTGAGTATGACGATGTTGCATCTAACAGAAGGGAAATGTCTGCAGATGACAGGAAATGGCTAGAGATAATAGAGAAAGGGGTTAGAACTGTAGGAGGAAGTTACGAGGTGCCATTGCCTCTGCGTGGCAATCATGGGCCATTGCCAGAAACAAGGGACATCGCATTGCACCGTATGCACAGCCTTCGTAAGAAGCTAGTGAAGGATGGTAACTACGCTAAGCAGTATAGTGCCTTCATGAGAGAGATGCAACAGAAAGGCTATACTGAGCGAGTGACCGCAACCAGCCCGGGAAATGTGTGGTACATTTCTCATTTTGGTTTGCAACATCCAGACAAGCCAGACAAGGTCCGTGTTGTATTTGACTGTGCAAGGAAGGTGGAGGGTACATCATTGAATAACCTACTATTGCAGGGACCTGATATGATGAACTCTTTGCTGGGCGTATTGGTAAAGTTTAGGGGAGGTGTATTTGCCTATAGAGGAGATATAAATACTATGTTCTATCAGGTACGGGTACAAGAGCATCAGCTGGATTACCTCAGGTTCTTTTGGTGGGAAAATAGTCTTGACAAGGAACCCAAAGAGTGGAAAATGACAGTCCACCTGTTCGGGGCCTTCTCTTCTCCGAGCATTACAAACTTCGTGCTGAAACAGACGGCAAGCGACTTTGGGAATGAATTTTCAGAGGAAACACGATTCACAGTTGCCAACAATTTTTTATGTAGATGACTGCTTGAGAGCCAAGGATCGCAAAGATGCACTGTTAGTCAATTTGTTAGAGGTTAAGGAGCTCTGCAAAAAAGGGGGATTTACATTGACAAAGTTCAGCAGCCCTTGTGTGGAGGTTATGTCATCCATCCCGAGGGAGTGGTACAGTAGGAGCACCTCAGAGCTTATAGAGGGATCAGAGTCACATAAGACAAAGGCTTTGGTAGTACAGTGGGACTTGGCCACTGATGAATTGGGTGTCCGAATAGAGCTAATATCAGTTCCAAGGACTAAGCGGGACCTGTTGTCAGCCATAGCCTCGATTTACGATCCACTCGGAATATTGGCGCCAGTTTTAATCGAGGGTAGGGTCATCATGCAGGACCTCTGCCGATTAAAGATAGCTTGGGACATGGAATTGGACTCTGACACTACGGACCGCATCAAGGCGTGGACAAACAAGCTGAGCCAGACCAGCGGGACAAGTGCGCCCAGAAGCCTGAAGGTTATTCCATGGGAATCAGCCACCCTAGTACAGTTGCATTTGTTTTTAGATGCAAGCATCATGGCTTTGGGAGTAGTGGCATACTTGCGGGTCTCGGACCCGTGGGGAAACGTATCTTGCAGATTCATCATGGGAAAGGCAAGGGTAGCACCATTGAAACATGTTTCAGTGCCCCGCCTAGAACATAGTGCAGCGGTACTGGACGTAAGACTAGGAAGCACTATTCTGACCATGATAGATTTCAGGGTAGATGTGGTGTATTATTGGACCGACTCAACAACTGTCTTGCGATATATTAGGAATGATCAGGCCAGATACCAGACATTTGTGGCAAACCGTGTCTCTATGATAAGGGAGGGCAGTGATCAGAAAGAGTGGAGGTATGTTAACTCTGAGTGGAACCCAGAAGACGATGCAACACGTTCCAAGCAGTCAGAAAGGTGGCGAAAAGGGCCGGAGTTTTTGTTGAAGGAGGAGTGCTTCTGGCCAACTGAGCCAGCTCAAATGTCAGATGGTGTGGAAGGATTAGAAGTTAAGCATGAGATAAGACCAACAGGAACTAGAGGCTACCAAATAATTAGTTTCAGGATTGGGATGGACATCAGGCAAACAGGTATGTATAAAATCATCCACCACTATTCCAGGTGGATCAAGCTCCTTAGAGCTTTGGGTTGGTTGTTGCTATTTGCTAGGTACATTATTTATAAACACAGGCAGCTTCTCAGCGAGCTAGATATGCATTTGTCCACCAAAATTATTAGCTTGGCGGAGACGATGGTAGTGCAGGTAACACAGCGTGTTGATTACGAATTAGAGATAGAGAGCCTTGAGAAGGGAGGAACTATTAGGGCCTCTAGCTCCCTAAGAAGTTTGAAACCAATCCTGAGAAATGGGCTTCTGTGCGTTGGAGGTAGGTTATCTTCGGCAAATATCTCTCCAAGCGAATGGCATCCAATTATTTTGCCGTATAAGGGCCCCTTGACAGACATGGTGATCCAGTATTATCATGAGCATTCTAACCATATGGGTGTAATGCATGTGCTGAGCCTGATGAGGGAGAAATTTTGGGTAATTAAGTGCCATGCAGCAGTGCGACGCGTGCTGAGTAGATACGTTAGGTGTCGCAGGGCACATGGAAAGGTTATCGAGCAGCTAATGGCCGATTTACCACCTGATCGTGTGGAGTCGGGGAAACCCCCATTTTATCGCGCTGGGGTGGACCTTTTTGGGCCATTCTACATAAAACGAGGCAGAGCACAGATGAAGCATTGGGGAGTTATATTCACTTGCTTGAACATGAGGGCCATACACTTGGAGGTGGCCTCAAATCTCACATTAGATTCGTTCATTAGTGCCTTCAGGAGGTTTTTGGCTCGTCGTGGTCAGGTCAAGACAGTTAGATGCGACTGCGGTACTAATATTGTGGGATCGCGGAAAGTTTTCGACTCCAGTTATGAGTTCTTGGCAGGAAACAAGGTGCGCAATGAGTTGCTCGGGTGTGGTGTGGAATTTATTTTCAATCCTCCCGGCGCCTCACATTTTGGTGGAGCATGGGAGCGGTTGATAGGTACCGTGAGGAGGGTCTTAGATATAGTCTTGGGGACACAGCAATTGGATTATGAAGGGCTATGCACACTCTTTTGTGAAGTGGAGGCAACGGTTAACAGTAGGCCCCTTACTGTCGTCACCTCAGACAGTAGAGACCCGGTTCCACTCACACCGAACAAGCTTTTAAACATGGGAGATTCGCCTGTAGGCTGCGACATTGCAATAGGTGGCCACTCTAAGCAAAGATGGAAGCAGGTGCAGCATATGGCCGAGCAGTTCTGGGCCCGTTGGAAACGTGATTACCTGTTGGTGTTACAACAGCGCCAGAAATGGCTCAAAGAGCGACGAAACGTCGGGGTGGGAGACGTAGTCCTTATGGTCAAGGAGAATGAGGCACGCTGCCATTGGCCATTGGCTAGAGTAGTGCAGACCAAAGTAGGAAAAGATGGTTTGGAGAGGACGGTGACTGTCAGGAGAGAGGGCAAGGAATACGACAGACCGCTGTCGAAGCTTGTTTTAATTTTAGAGGAAGAGACGGATCTAATGGGCGTTACAGAACGATAAGCTGTTGAACCCCCATGTGCTCAAGAGGTTTCAAAGGGGCGGGTGTAAACGCAGGGAAGTTTCACGCATGGAAATTTCACTCAGGGAAATTTCACTTTTCCCTACTCGTCCTAGGGCGGATGATGTCAGCATACGGTGGTGTTACGCCTTTCATCCTCCATTTCTGTCTATTAGTACTGACCTCTTTTACCTTCACTGGCATAAAGGGTAAGTTGGCCAAATAAGAGTCAGATGGATTAGGACCTTCAGCAGAGACTTAAGCAGGTTGGAGATGAACGTTTTCACCCATGGAGGAAGTTCTGATCCTCTAAGTAAACCCTGGAATTCCCTAGGAAAGTGTACTTTTGGGGGAACTCCAGAAGGAGCTCCAGTCAATGCAGGTGATAATCTCTGAAGCAGAGGAACACGTTCCTTCGGACGTTAAGGAAGGTCCGGACTAATAAGTACATTAGCGAACCTATTAGGAGGCTCCTTGAAACACTCTGGAAAGGGTGTTGGTCATCCGCTGGAGGTAGAAGAAGCTGAGGTATGAGGCGTTGGTACCGCACTTGCTCACGGTTCTGACATGTCTGCTTGTGAATTGCTTGCAAAAACGGCCGATTTTCTCGCAAAATTACGAGATTAATGCGTGAATGCATGCGATTCCCAAGCAGAGGTGCTCGCAACAGGAGCACTAGGAGCCATATAGGAAGAGGAAGGTCTAACACCTTCCTGCTGCCTAAGAGAAGACCCTATGTCCAATGAAGTTGGCAGAGGAGGCTTCTGAGTAGGGACCGCTTTAGTTGGAGAATGTGCCACCGCAAGACGGGTTTCCAAGCGTCGAGTAGGCGAACGCTTCACTTAGACTCCCCAGGCAGTGAAAGGCACTGGAGGTTCAACTGGACACCTGTTTGAGGAATGGTCATTCACTTCATCAGGTTCAGTCCGAGGCTGTTTGGAAAGAAGGTCTGGTTGAGGGACTACGCACAGATGGACTGCACGTGCGCCTACCTCTACCTCTAGACGAAGAACGTCAAAACCTTGATCACGAACGCTCGGTTCGTGATCGTGAATGAGATGTTTGTGAACAGAAGGTCCAGCTCTCGTTCGAGAACAGCGTGAACATAGCGAATGCCTATCTCGTGAACGTGAGCATCAGCCTCGCGAACGTGAATGTCGTTCTCGTGAACGGTACCCTCGCAAGCGTTAACGCCACCCTCGTGAACGGGAGCGTCGTACTCGCGAGCACGAGCGACGTTCTCGTGATCTAGATCTCTGAGATCTAGAATACGAGCGTCTGGACCTAGGTCTAGACTTTGCTCTAGATCATGTAGAAGGCGGTCGTGTGACTTGTTCTTGTGAAGAAGAACACCTCTGAGGAGAGCGTTGAGACCCACGGTCTTGTGAGCGCCTTCTATAAAAAAAAACTCTCGGATCGTGATGACCTACGATCCGTTAGATCTTCCGATCCTCGTGAATGGCTATCAGGGGAAGAGTGTCCAGAAGGGTGAGGTGATGGCGATACTCGTCCTTAAGCACTATTGGTGGTAGGAGCACTGGTCCCTGAAAGATCTACACCTGCAACCTGCGTGTTCCTGTGGGGAGATGCAAAGGGTTGAAGGTTAGGGGACGACGAGGTCCCAAGATGCAGAAAGCGTTCGTCATCAGCAGGGAGAGGCAAACGTGAGCGATCACCTCATCCACGCATAGAAGGGCCAGGAGAAGGCAAAAGATGGACCTCGTACAATTCCAGAGATTGAGATGTCGACGGCTCCAGGGAAGTCCATCCTGGCACCACGCTGAAGAAGCCACAGAAGCTCCTCCTTCAAAGGGGGTCCCGAAATCCCTAAGGACAACCACACCTGCAACAAATCTGAAAGGGAGAAAGGCTCGAAAGCAGCTAGAAGTGAAGTTGCTCCTCTAGGAGAAGCAACAAAGCCCCAGTATCCCGGGGTTGCCAAGGAGTTAGTCGGTCTGCGCTCCTACTCTATTCTCCCTCGGAAGAGCGCGAGCGAGAGGGAGCTTTAGAAAGAGATTTGGGGGTGCATGAAGAAGAAAAACCCACTTTCCTCGCCCCTGAGGGAGAAAGATCAAGCTTCGCCTTCTTCCTGCACCGCCCAAATTTCTCCCATTGGGAGGCAGGCCACTCCCTACACTCTGCGCAGGGCCAACCCTGCTAACACGAAGGACACAGAGAGTACGGATCGGTCTGTGACGAAAAAATGAAAGTACCACATGCGGCACCCTCGCGCTCTGGACACATTTGCATGAAGGCAATCGTAGAAACGTACACATAAAGGCGATCGTAGAGAGAACATGCACACCTGAAAAAGAGAAAGCAAAATTAAAAGTTCAATGACAGTCAAGGAGAGAGAGGACACATCCGATCTCTACCAAGCCAAAAGAAAAAGGGATGTCTCTCACTGTTGTGAGAGTATATATAGATGCAGCTGGGTACCCCTCAGCTACCCCCAGCTTACCCGCTTATGTGGTTAGTAAGGGTTGCAATCTCGCTATTAAAGTCTAATGGCTACCTTCCAGCTGCGCTGAAAGATAATCCACATAAATAACGGGAGGTTTCTTAGTATAGGAACAATGAAATCATAGAGCAAAGTTTGTACACCAGTCTCCAACATATGAATAAGATATATTTCATGAGTTGGTTCTTAAGTTCAACAAGATTAACTTAGGCATCAAACTCATGACACCCAAATCCCTAATCTCCATTGTTTTTAAATGACAGTTTTTTTTCTAACATGAGTGAGTTAGTCTATATGTATAAAAGAAATTACTACCGCTGTTTTTGCAACCTAAAACACTTTAAAATAAAATTGTATTTATCACAGTTTCTTAATTTTGAAAGTTCATAAGTCGAATGTCCATTTCTAAGAAACTTACTAAATCCTACCAAAGTATTCTGGTCAATGTGACAAAATAAAAAAATTCAAAATAATTTATTTTTGGGCTCGAGCCATGTCGTCCTGATAGAAGTTCCCTTCGGCTGCTTCCTACTGCATAATATTTCTGTGAGTGACATTAGAAAATAATTACCGTCAGGTATCATGGGGTTCCAACCCCTGGAACAACTATCCGTATATAGCATATATAATCAGGGACGTATCCTAAGATAACCATAGATATCTGCACCCCCAACAGACTTTACCCAGTCTAATCCACTAAAGGGAAGGATAAGTGAGGAGCCGTTACATATCCTATCACCTTTCGGTGCTCCCATACGTCTTTGGCGCTTCGTTCCTTTGTTCGCAGCTTCATGCTGCTGTTCTATTGTTTGTTGTGCGCATTTCTCAGACATGCACAGGGGTGAATTTATAGTTGGGGGAAGTACAGTAGTCATCACCATAGGAACAAACTACAGACTTGTGGATGGTCAAGGGAGCCCTACCACTTAACTAATATTCGGGTAGACCAAGCCTGAGTAGTACCAGCAGATGTAGAAGGACTATCCCAAGAAGATGAGAGAAAACAAATAAGTTGTTTTTTTGGCAGAAGATGAAAAGTGTTCCCGTCCTTAGATATCAACAAACATTTCTTGGCTCTCTTTCTATTCTTTTAAATTTCTGCTCACTGCAGAGATCATACCCTACACTCATCACAAGAAGATTCTTGCAAACATGAATTCCCCCTATGCAATATAGACATGTCAAATATTAATTGCCCACAAGTATAATCTTCTTAGCCAATACTTTTCCCTCTGCATAAGCAACGGGAATGCTGAAGAACGGCAGTTTAACATCCATTCACTAACTGACGGAAAGGTAGGTAGGTGGATCCCCTCAACCACTCAAGGTTGCCTAGACAACTGGTTAATGATTCAACAATTGGTCCAGCTTGCACAAGAAATTGATTTTATTGAAAATGACAGAAGTTTGTATTTGAGTTGAAACAAACAGCTATTGCTTACTTTTGCACTGTACATAAATATAAACACTGGAAATTTGATACAATTTGTATTTTTCCTAGCTATACAAACCTAAATCATTTAATGAGGTTAGTTCTGGTTCTGTTTTATACGGCCAGACAAAAAAAAAAAGAATTGGCAGATTGCGTTATGCTATGGTGCTGGGCAGTTAGTGCACATGACAATTTATGCTTGTCCCAAGCATCTAGTCATATCACTATTCTGATTGAAGACTTGAGGGGTAGCTGAGGTGGGACCTTACGAAAATGACTCAGGTCTGTATAGCTAGGAAAAATACAATTTGTATCAAATTTGCAGTTTATTCCTTCCCGGATATAAACTTCTGAGTCATTTAATGGGGAGACTTTCTTAAGTGGGAGAGAAAGTCTCCATGGAGTAATAGGTCTGCCCTTTACCCTCAATCTAAAGAGCCTTACCCGGGTGAAGTGATATGAACATCAAGTGACTTTTAATATTAATATATGCAATATATTGTTATACAGTATATCAGGCAACTAGCTTAATACAGGGCTTTCTTACCTGCATTAGGGAAATTTTAAGTGAGGGCTTCAAGTTCAATCAAAATCGCTTTTCACCTTGATGCTCATAAACATCCGTATAATGCAGAGAGTACTGTAACTGATGCCTGGGATAAAAGCAGTTACTTGTCCCATGAGAGCTTAGATTAGACTATTTGCTGTGCAGAAACAATGGGTCTTATAGAAAATGTGTCAAAGTACCTGTGTGCAATTTTTAAGGTAGTGGTTTGTAAAAGTGGTTTGTCTCTTCAAGACTCCTACTTTTAAAACTTGAGCTACTGAGTGGATTTTGCAGAACGCTAGGGTTGCAGCAAGTCCACATATATCATGGGCTTGAGGGGCAGACTTTGGAGACGCTTCCCCTGAGGACTTATAAAATGCCATGATAATTTCTCTCAAACAAAAAGAAATGGTATTTCTGGAAACCTTCTTTTTGGAATGGCCAGTGCTCACAAACAAATTGGAGATCCTGGGTCTGGGATACTGCGTCCTTTTTAGATATCTACATACTGCTGTTACAGGATATAGTAATGTTATTTGGATCATCAGTTACCTCTTTGAGAGACAAGATCATGAAAGAGTCAAATCAAATATCATTATCAACCTAATTTTGGGTTTTGGCCGCAAATTCAGGAACAAAAGATAAAGACGTTTCTCTCCACCCTCTGGAATGGAACACACAGAGATATATACCTTACAGTTCACTCACTTTCTTGGCTAAAGTTAAGGCAAGTAGAAAGACTGTCTTCAGGGTGAGGTCTCTAAGGCTTTATGCATACCATAAAGAAAGTAGCCACTGACTAATTACAGTGCAGTAGTTAACCCCTTGAGCGAAGAACAACAGTTTGGCAATCTCAGTGTTGTCAGGTGTATGAGGACAGAGGAAAATATGTAAAGAATAGGCCAGACTATTCGGTGTATGTATAGGCAAAGGGAAAATGAGCCGTAACTAGAGAGATGGATCCAATGTAGTACAGTACTGCACTGCCTGGCCAGTCAAAGGACCCAATGACTCTCTAGCAGTAGTATCTCAACAGGTTGGTGGTGCCCTGGTTAACCATTAGAATAAGCAAAGATCATTCTGAACCAACTGTCGTCCCTTGACGGCTCAGCTGGTTTCAATGATGTTTCTCTTCTTGGGGATAAACCTCACCGAGAGAGAGATCACCTGGGACTATGTCCATTTGAGGATCTCTACTGCTAGACTGCATAGCAGGCGAGAGGCTGTACCTCCTTGTTTGGAAATATAGGTTACTACTGTGGAGTTATTGCTCATCAGTACCACAGAGTGACTTATCAGAATATTTGCAAAGTGGAGTATCACTAGTTGCACTGCTTTCTTTTCCAGGAAGTTTATGTGGAAGCTCTTATCTTCTTCTGAGCATAGACCCAAGATATTTTCCTTTCCCATATGGGCGCCACATCCCTGACGAGACGTATCTGTGAACAGCAAGAACTGTGGGGGAGGATCCTGAAGGAGTGTTCCCACTAACAAGTTCTCCTTAAGCCACCGCAGGAGGTCTGATATCACCTCATGAACTTTTTGTAGCAGGGTTGCAGGGGGATCTGAAGCTTGAGATCACAGGTTCTTCAGAGCCCACTGCATTGAGCATAGATACTATCTCCTCAGGGGGACAAGTTTCTCTCATGAAGAGAGGTGACCTAGTAACCTCTGTTTTCACAGGCAGGCAGGAGGTAACCTTTCAGGAAAGTTGCTACTAAAGTCCTGAGCCTCGCTACTCTGTCTGCAGCAGGGAAGGTTTTGGCTTACACCGAGTCTATGTCCATACCCAGATACCTAATGGATTGTTTGGGGACAAAGCTGGACATCTGGAAGTTCATTTGAATCCCTAACTCCTTGCACAGATCCAGCAACTTGTCTCTGTGCTTCAGCAAGAGAGCTCAGGATTCCGCCAAGAGAAGCCAGTCGTCTCAGTATCAGAAAAGTCCGATACCCATGGTATGAGCCCAGGCTAAGGCAGAGACAAAGAATTTGATAAAGACAAGAGTGGTCTATCCACGAACAGGTCTGAATGGCTGCCATGGAAGCTACCTCCATATTTGCCAGTTCAGGACCAGAGATTGTAGTTGGTAAATTCTGCAATCTTTTGGCCGAAACTGAAGGTACAAAGTGAGCCACATCTAGATCAGTGGCTAGAGGGCTCTTAAAAGTGCCAAACTTCTCTGGCTTGGCAGAGATAATGGTGGAAATTTCGAAGACCTACTCGCTTTCAACAAGTTTTCCGCAGCTGAGACCTAAAATTTAAAAAAACTCGAGTGTCTTTCGTTTGGTTGGAAAGGGTCACATCAAACCTAAGTCTTGGATTCTGAGAAAGCAGAAAAATATTGCTAATGCCACTTCATCTATTAGCAGTCTCTGCAAAAGAAGGCACATCCAGACCTCTTAAGTGGCAGATTAGGCTCATGATCTTAATAAAATGAGAGGCCTCAGAACTCAATACTGTACTGGAGCCTCAGGTGGGGTTACATTAGCAGAGCTTGTACTCACACCCCACACATTTGTCTCAGGAGAATCATCAATTGTGATAATGTCCTGTTGATGATTTTCTGATTTGAAAGAGCTCTTTATCCTTCCTCTGACATCTTTCCTTTCCCTTGAGTGAGGAGTCTAGATCATTCCCATCATAAGAGCGGTCATTTCTATGTCTAGATCGAGAGACAGAGGAATTAGTCTCTCATCATGTTCAGATTTGTCGGCACATTCAGATTTAAAATTCTGAACGTTTGGCCGGACAGAATTCTTTGACAAAATTCTAGGTATGGCAGGAATAGTTACATTCGACTTCCCAGCTTTAGGAAGCTTTGAAGAAAATGCCTGCTTGGAGCATGAAGGTATTGCCAAAGCTGGAGGGGGAGACACAACCAAAGTGGTTAGACCACGCTCATAGTACAGAGATGACAAATCTCTTGACTCATCCCGGCCACTCTTTAGAGGAGTTTTCTGCTGAGGACCCCTAGGTATACGAGGCAAGCCTTTCTTGGTAGAACGAGTTGGAGACTGGTAATCGCGATCTTTCAATAAAGCAGCCTCCGTATGAGGGAAATGACAGGCTCAACTCTAAGGTCATTTCAGGAATGGGGAGATGCTTCTACTGTTCTGATCGGAGACACTTCTAACAGGAACATCTTGTCTACATAATCAGAGAGGTATAACTCCCCCCCCCCCCCTCAGCACATTGTGGGGGTGCAGGGTTCTAGACAAGGCTGTATATTCAGGAATAAAAGCATCAAGCGCATTTAGTTTAGGATGCACAGCTGCCGTAGCCAGGGGATCCGCGATAAGAACAGGTTTAATCTCGTAATGCACATTAAAGACACTGGGAGATAATATGCTTACGAAATTTAGGCCATCATCCTGCGTGACAGAAACCTCTAAGGGATTCTGACATGGATAATTAGGATGGGGGAGAACGTTCAATGCCACACTTACTGTACCTTGTGTTTCTTCTCACAACTTTCCGAGGGAGAAGGAGGGAAATGACCTCTCTTGGCTCACTTCTTCCAGCAAGAACAATATCTATCTCATTGGGTAGATGACCATTCCCTACAATACTCACATGTTGATTCTACTAAACATCTCTTTCCTCTACACACCGGACATACCAGGTGAGGAACCACATCTATCCTACTCATAAAGGTTCCACAAGGGCGACCATTATGGCCCGAACAGGAACGCATCAAGCAATTGACAAATAATGGCCTAACACACAGACACAAGAATAAGCAAAAATAAGGGTGATGAGCAGAAGATGCAATTGTCTGATTGTAGGAGTTAAGGCAGGGACGTCCTACTACCTCCATGGCCAGCAGTGAAGTGACTAGAAGCTTGGAACAACAAGTGTAAAATGTCATGCGCACTAGCTACCCAGCAGCATAGCATGACGCAATCCACCGATTCTTTTTTTGTCTGGCCGTAAGAAACAAAACCAGTAGTAACCCTATTACATGACTCAGAAGTTTGCATTCAAGTAGGAATAAAAACAGATCAACTACCACAATCTCTGAACATTTACACATCAGATTTACTTTTTACATTCCTTCAACTATGTATAGAGGAGTGGCACTGATAGGGAGTGTGTGTGGAAGATTCCCTGACCAACAGACAAACAGATTATATTCCTTCATGTACATCTACATGTTTTACCTCTACCTAATATAACAAAAATCCTTTCAACTGTAAATAGTGTTGCAATGACAAGCATGTATGGCAGACCTGTTCGTGGACATAGACAAACTTGAGTCTACCATCATGCAAATCTGCACATGATAGTCTACTTTTTTTGAAATTTGCTTGAAATCCTTGATGAGTTACAATGACAAGGTAAATGTTTTGTACAAACTTATAGACAAAAGATGAACAAACAGATAGCTATTACAATATCATACTTCTAAATAAACTTCCTATACAGTAAAATGAATTTCCAGTTTTATTGGAATTGGAAAAATACAATGCTGAATATTGCATTGGATTTAGCTGTAACGTTGGCATATTCTTATGTACTGTAAGAGAATGTGTAGTAATTCAATTACTATACCTTCAGCTGCTGGCTCCACAATTTTCCCTCTGGGCATGTGTTCAGGTGAGCATATTTGAGATAACAATTATAGTAGTTCCTGCAGTCACAGGGATCACGAAACAATCCATCCCCAGGACATATAACTGTAAAGGGATACAAGTATATATCATTGGTTTTAAAATCTTAAATGCATCCTTAGTAAAGCAATTCAATTATATATTTTGAAAAAAAATACAAAAAATATTGGACTATGAATGGGACAAATATTACATAAAAAAGTACAGGACTTACAAACAGAACACTCATCTTCATGTTGCTTTGTAACACTTTGGTTGTTGAACAGTTGCACAGTCGAAGTTTTTATATCTTCAACATTTTCAATTGTTGCACTAGTAGCAAGATCCCAAAATACCAGAATCCAAAACAAATGCCAAAATGGTGCCATCATCCATGAAACTTCTACGTTTCAAAACACTCCTAAATTCTGTGGACAAAAAAAAGATTTTATTTACAAGTTGCTGTTCAATTTGGTAACATGAAATTGCTAATTATACAATTTTTATATTCACTTGTCTAAAACATACTATTTTATGAATTGTGTGCACCTTACTATACAGTACTTGCACAAATATCAACTTTTCCTCTCATTTATTTTCTTTAGTACACACACACATACACACACACACACACACACACACATATATATATATATATATATATATATATATATATATATATATATATATATTATATATATATATATATATATTTATAATATATATATATATATATATATATATATATATATATATATATATATATATATATATATGTGTGTGTGTGTGCGTGTGTATGTATATATATATATATGTATATGTATGTAAGTAGGTATATATATGTATATATACATATGTATATATATATATATATATATATATATATATATATATATATATATATATATATATATATATATATATATATATATATATATATATATGTGTGTGTGTATAGTGTAAATATATATATGAATTTTTACCTCATACTTGGGATCGAACGCTAGCCCCTTCTAATGAAAGGCCAGGTCGCTTCCAACCATTCCACGAGAGGCCATAAAAGAAGTCGGAACCTAACTGCTAATCTGCAGTTCAGGATTTATCTGGCAAGACATCAGTGTCTTACCACCGAGTTTTCCCCGACTTCCCGGCCCACCACATGACACAATTGATGGTAATTCATTCAAATTCCCCTTAATGAGGTCAATATGGATAAATATCAACTCAACATCGTGCTCAAATAGAAATAAATTTCTACCTCATACTTGGGATCGAACGCTAGCCCCTTCTAATGAAAGGCCAGGTCGCTTCCAACCATTCCACGAGATGCCATATAAGAAGTCGGAACCTAACTGCTAATCTGCAGTTCAGGATTTACCTGGCGAGACATCAGCCTTTTACCAGCGAGTTTTCCCCGACTTCCCGGCCCACCGCGTGACACAATTGTTAGTAATTCATTCAAATTACCCCTAATGAGTCAATATGGATAAATATCAACACAACATCGTGCTCAAATAGAAATAAATTTCTACCTCATACTTGGGATCGAACGTTGGCCCCTTCTAATGAAAGGCCAGGTCACTTCCAACCATTCCACGAGAGGCAATAAAAGAAGTCGGAACCTAACTGCTAATCTGCAGGTCAGGATTTACCTGGCGAGACATCAGTCTCTCACCAGCGAGTTTTCCCCGACTTCCCGGCCAACCATGTGACGCAATTGATAGTAATTCATTCAAATTACCCCTAAGGAGTCAATATGGATAAATATCAACACAACATCGTGCTCAAATAGAAATAAATTTCGACCTCATACTTGGGATTGAACGCTAGCCCCTTCTAATGAAAGGCTAGGTCACTTCCAACCATTCTACGAGAGGCCATAAAAGAAGTCGGAACCTAACTGCTAATCTGCAGTTCAGGATTTTTCTGGCAAGATATCAGTCTCTTACCAGCGAGTTTTCCCCGACTTCCCGGCCAACCATGTGACACAATTGATAGTAATTCCTTTAAATTACCCCTAATGAGTCAATATGGATAAATATCAACTCAACATCGTGCTCAAATAGAAATAAATTTCTACCTCATACCTGGGATCGAACGCTAGCCCCTTCTAAATTTATTTCACTGGAGAGATCCAACTCAAAAGCGTACAGAAGTGGTCTAGCCAGGGCCGATTTACAAGAAGTAATTGTAGTAAAGGCCAGGCCTTGTTTGTGAAGGTGTATGAAGAATGCAAGAGAGAAATCTATCAATATCTCTGTCGGTTTCCTTGCTTTCACAAAGGACACCCATTTCTTCCATGACGATTCGTATTGCCTCCTAGTCGAACTTGACTTGTACTCCTCGATGAAGTCAACTTTATCCTTCGAGACTCCAAACTTTTTGTTCACAGGCGAGAAAATCATGAGATGTAGGTTGCTGGTTCTCGAAGATGAAGCATAGACAGTCGACCTCTTTAACAGTTGAGACAGCAATGAATTTGGCAGAGGAAACAACTTCAGTTTCAACTCTAGGACTAGAGGGAACCAATTGTTTTGGGGCAACTTGTGGGCTACTACCTTTGCTGTCCCTCTGAGTGATCTTAGCTTGTCGAGGACTTTTAGCATGAGATTGGTTTGTGGAAACAGGTAAATGGGATTCCACCTGTTCCAGTCAAGGGACATGGCATCCATCGCTCTGCTTGAGGGTCCATGTAAGGGGCTATGTAACAAGATAGTTTCTTGCTGTCACTCGTTGCGAAGAGGTCGATCTGCAGTTCTGGGACTTTTTCCGATGTGGAGGAGAATGAGTCTGCGTCTAGGGACCATGCTGTCTCTATGGGCTTTCGCCTGGATAGAGCGTCCTCGGTCACATTGTGGAACCCTTGTAAGTGAACTGCTGATAGGTGCCATCCTTCCTCCTTGCCAGGTAGTAGATGGTTGATGTGGGGTGATCTCGAGCCTTGTCGATTTAGACACTTTACTATCACCTCATTGTCCAAGACCAGTCTGATGTGGATTGATCTGCGAGGGGAAAGTCTCTTAAACGTCAGGAATAATTCTATAGCTTCCAAAATGTTGATATGAAATGTTTTGAACTGGCACGACCAGTTCCCTTGCACTTTCTTGTCATGAGAATGACCTCCTCATCCTTCCAAGGAAGCATCCACATGTATCACCACTGATGGTTGCGGTGGCTGCAGGTGAATTATCCATGCTAGGTTCTTGGCTGTTGACCACGGCTTTAATTGCGTGCACATCAAGGCCGGGGTTAACCTTAGTTGATCTCTTCGAGCGTTTGAAGTGTATTTCCTCCAGACTCCTGACGCATCTTTCAAACGTGCCTTTAGCACAGGGTTTGTCACTGCTGCAAACTGGAGAGGGCCCAATACTCTTTCCTGCTGGCGTCTTGAAATCCTCTTGTGACGGATTAGTCTCCTGACAGATAGTGCTATTTCTCTCCTCTTCCTGGATGGAATGGAGAGGTGGTGTGACTTTAAGTTCCACTGGATTCCTAGCCACTGGAACTGTTGAGCTAGAGTGAGACGAGACTTCTTGTGGTTAATCTAGAAGCCCAGGTGTTCCAAAAACTGGATCACTCTGTGGGTTGCGTGCAGACAAGTAGTCTTGGATGCTGCCCATACCAACCAGTCATCTAGATATCATACCACTTGAACACCTTTGGTGCATAACTGTTGGTCGGTTGTGTCTGCTAGCTTCGTGAATATCCTTGGGGCTGTGTTCAGTCCGAAGGGCATTGCTTTGAAGACAAACTTCTTCTTCTGTAGTTTGAATCCTAGGTAGGAGGAGAAAAGGCGGCTCATCCGGAGATGCCAGTGAGCATCTGCTAGGTCTATTGAGACCGTGTACGCCCCTTTTGGCAGAAGGGTCCTTATGTGTTGCAAAGTAAACTTGTTGTTCTTGATGAACTTGATGAGTGGAGACAAGTCTAGAATGACTCTGAGTTTGTCTGAGTCTTTCTTGAGAACACAAAACAGCCTTCCCTGGAAGTTGATGGACTTCGCTTTCTTTATCAGCTTCTTGTTCAAGAGTTCTGAGGTATATTCTTCCAACAAGGGGGTGGAGTGTTGGAAGAATTCTGGTAAAGGTGGTGGAATTCTGCTCCATTTCCACCCGAGTCCATTCCTGATTAGGCTGTGGGGCCAGGGATCGAAAGTACAGCGATCCCGAAAGTGATGTAGTCTGCCCCCTACCTGGAACCCCTCATTGCTTTGGGGGTCATGCGGATCTGTTTCCACGACCACGTCCTCCTCGCACCTGAGAGAAGTTACCTCTTGGAGAACTTCTCTTAGGACCTTTTACTTTCTGACTGGGGCGAAAGGAAGTCGACTGCCTCTCAAAGGTAGGGTTGAACACTGGTGACTGGGCTACTAGTTGTTGAGGGACCATCTGGAAGCTGGTCTGAGGCGTCGTGGTCATAGTCATGACGGGGATTTGTGCCAGTCTTCGTGGTCTCTTCGCCCTTTTGTTCTTGGGCTGGGGACCTCCTTCCGAAGAAGATTTTCTTTATGAGGACATGCCCCACTTTTGGAGAAGGTTCCTGTTCTCCGTTGCTACCTTCATGATGACCCCTTGGACCAGTTCCTGTGGGAAGAAGTCTTTATCCCAGATACTCGAGGTAATCAGCTTCCTTGGTTCGTGCCTGATGGTTGCTGAAGCCAGCACGATCTCTCTGCAAGCTCTCCTCGCTCTGATGAAAGCGTATAGGTCTTTCAAAAGGGTATCTATGTGAGACTTAGCCAGGAAGAGGAAGATTTCTGGGGCATTATGTTGACCTGCACTTAGTTCTAAGCAGTTCTGATGAGAGAGAGAAGCTGCAAGTCTCCCCTTCGACTCCTGTTCCTTCCTCAGAAGATGGTCTGGTAACTTCGGAAGGTTCTCATTGAACTGTTTTCCTGCGATCTCTGGGTCTAACTTGGAGACGGAGAAGGTTAGGTGGACATCCTTCCACTTCTCTTCGCAGGTAGGCAGTGCTAGAGAGAATGGCTTGCACTCCTCTAGAGTCGAACAGGGTTTTTGCCTCATCGACGGCCTTGACGGCAAAGTCTAGTGCTTTCTTCGTAAAGGGGAAAGAGATGGAGGAAGGTGCAAGAAAGGTGGGGTATTTCTTGATCCGTATATCCAGCTCCCTTCAGGGTCTTCAGGAGGATGGCTTGCGCCTTGTCGTGTTCAAACTCGATGACATCTTTGAGGACTGTTTCCTCTCGGGCTGCATTTTTGTCCCACAGTCTCATATGGCACTCTGGATAAGCGGAAAAGTTAGGCCAGATCTCAAGGTCTTCTCTCTGTCTGGCCCACAACTTCTCGGAAACGCACAGTTTCCCATTCATCATTAGCATATGCTTCACGTACCTCCAGGGATTGCATTCAGAGCAATGAGGGAGATCAGACACTCTAAGAGGCTTCTTAGAAGTTCCCTTAGTGGTTGCGATACGGTCGATCTTCTCCTGCATCATCCTTTGCTGTTTCCTAATCGATTCCTGCATCGTTTTCTGTTCCCGTTGGAACGACTCCATCAACCATTGTAGAGATGTAAGAATCTCTTCGCTCGTATTAACCTGAGCTATGGGTTGTAGAGTTGGGGCAGAGGATGTTGACGACAGAGGTTGGTATGCCGCGACGGCAAACTGAGGGTCGTCCGTTGCCGTTGATAGGGATTCTTCTTCCCCCACTTGGGGATGGTCCACGTTCTCTTCAGGGTCACCTTGTAGTAGGTTCTGTTCAGTGTTGGTGGACACTTCTGACATCCTCTCTTGGTGGATATCCATGCCATCTAGGGCCTTGTTAATGTCCGAGTCGATCTTCAGTTGTACGAAGGGGGACTGGAGCTGTTCCTAGGACACCACCGCACTCGGCAGAGCCTTGGGAAACAGCAGGCACCTCAGGGAGTCATGGGGCAGGTATGGTCCTGGAGAGTTCTTTTTTAACCCTCTTACCCATTTGCAAAGGGTGTCCCTCGCTATATCCCTAGCCTCTAGGGTGACTAGGGGGGCTTTGCCGAAGCCAATGGCCAACAGGGTTGAGCAGGTGGTGCAACACTTCCAGTCCCAATATTTTAGGACTCCTGTGACGATGCAGCAGGGGGCATGAGTCCTGCACATCATGTGGCCACAGAAGTCTTTCCCCTTGTGGTTGCAGAACATTGCTTCGCACTTCTCCCTAGGGTCATCCTGTAAAGGAAAAATACTAAATGAGTATTACTGTTATTTATATCAGTGATATAAAAGCATACAGTTTATGATAACAATAGTAATCACTATTGTTTATGGTAGCTTAGGATAGCAAGCTTAAAAGGAAATAGAAAAGACACATATCTGTATCTCCTCTCTCAGGCCATTGCTGAGACCTCCGTCAGTATTAATATTCAGTTTCCTTGATAGGGAGGATACAAGTTAGAGAAACTCTAGGAACTAGAGTTAGAGTTGGTAAATAGCTTATACTGATATTCTCCACCTGTAGTATTGTATTAATACCGTTTGGGTATTGTAAGTCCCTGATGATCAAGGAAAACCATCTGGTTGTTGAGAGAGTACTCAGCCTCAACAGAATATCATGGTCTCAACAATCATCTGCGATAGGAAACACAGAGTATGTTAGAAAACAGATGTACTACTATATAGATGTATACAGTAGTTTGCCGGCAGTTACTGCCGGTACTGGGATAGTACCTGATGGTGCTAACCAAAAGAGAGAGAAAAAAAGATTAAGGAAGGAGAATTTCATACTATTATGAATGAACATAACAGCTGGAAGTGTAGGGGGACTATAAGTCCACGAACTGTCTCCTTACCAGAATGAAAGTTCCAATGGAAGGGGAAGAATCTATCTGATTCTGGCTCCCACCCAATCACAAAAGGCCTGTCGCCGGCAATGAATGTGGATGGAAGCTCAAGAGAGGGCTGAAGACTTTCCAAAGTATGTTAGGTTTTCCACCGGAAGCCGTCAGAAGCTGTCTCAATTTTCCCGCAATAAGGGGAAGTTGGCAGAGACAACGGAACTAACTGCCGCCAGCAGGACACCAGCCGGTAACGCAGTCATCCTAGCAAGCCGGGATGATTGTCAGAATACAGGGGAAAGAAATTTGTGACGGCATGTCGTCACTACAGGCAATGGAGGAGGGGGGGGGGGAGGGAAGGGGTCAGGGTCTTACAGTTCATTGATATCAGAGGCGGCAGGTATGCCGCCTTCCTCAAACAATGAGCTGGGAATCATGGCTTCCTGTGCTGACGACATTGTCGTCGGCAAGACAAGGGCACCCTGAGTATGTTATTATCTGGATCAAAGCCAGAGGCAATAAGAACATCGTTCTATTCAACGGCTATGAAGAGAGACACTGGCTGCCGCCTATGACGGCGGCGTCACTCGGGGAAGGCGGAAGGGTTTAGCCTCTTCTCTCAGAGAGAGAATAATTATTGTAGCTTGTTTATAGATTCTAGAGAATGTAACATTTCATTCGAATCGAGAAGAAACGATAAGGGCGAGGCTAAACAGGGGGAATTACTTTACTAACATATATATGAGCAAGAGTAGCCTTGCTCTGGTAGGAGCCCTGGTACAGGTAATCGCATATGATAATTAAAGTCACATAATAGAGAAAGAATAATTTTCATGTATGCAATATCACATCTTGTATAACTTGGCTAACTAGCTAATATAATAGCTTAAAACCGGGAAGTGTTGCCCTACTATCTATATATTATACGAGAATGTAACGGGCGACAGCAGTCATAAAATGGCAATGCTCACCCAAACACACTTAAATTATTGAAATTTAACTGTGAAAATGGAGACTAAAATTACACACAGCAAAGAATCAATACTTAACTTTCCAGATGACGAAGATGCTGGGGATTGCAAGATGAAAATTCCGGATATCTAGTAAAAAACACCGTGCTAAGAAGGAGCACAACACTCTCAGTAGGCTACTAGAATTGGAATGGCGTCATGGTAGTAGTAGGGAAGGATTTCCACCGGGTACCTAGAACGGCACCTCTTTCATTTGCCGCTCTTCCCCCTTACATCAAAGCGTTAAATCTATTCAGGGTGAAGATTGCCATATGTCGTATCTAGAATACGTCCCCTGATATTATGCGATATCCTTTATTGGATACTCGCGCCAGGGGTTGGAATCCTGGAGACCTTTGGTTTAATTCTCTGGGAGTATTACTGTAGCAAATATCCCTTAGAAAGCTACCTATAGGAACCCTTCCATTAGCACGACATGGCCTGAGTCCAAAAATACATATATGTACATATATATGTATATATATATATATATGCATATATATATATATATATATATATATATATATATATATATATATATATATATATATATATATATATATATATATATATATATATATATATATATATATATATATATATATATATATATATATATATATATATATATATATATATATATATATACAGTAGAACCTCGGTTTACGAACGACTCCGCTTACGAATTTTTCGGTTTACGAAGTGATTTTCTCTGAAAAATTCGTCTCGGTTAACGAATATTGTATCGGTTAACGAATTTAAATTTCCCTCCCACCTGCCGTTTTTTGTGGAAAAGTGTTAACGCCGCGCTTCCCGATCGCATTTTTCATGGAAATAACTTAACGACAGCATCTCACAATGGAGTCACGTGACTCCTCCCACGCATACCTACCACCCCCTAAACCCCTTTATTACCCCCTTCACTCGTTCATTATCTCAGTATCCGCCGTCTCGATAGCATACATACTTAGTGAATTCGTGGATGATTTCTTTGTGATTTTTACACGTGGTTTGTGATTTGTTTTATTTTCACTCATTTGTGATTACAGTACTGTACTGTGTATTATTGTGACAGACAATGGCTCCTAAGATGTCGAAGAAGGAAAGCAGTAAGAAGAAGGTGATGATAACGATCGAGATGAAGAAGGAGATCATCGAGAAGCATGACCAAGGCATGCGTGTGAAAGACATTGCTAGTTTTTTCAATCGCTCGCAGTCGACGATATGCACAATATTAAAGAAAAAAGAAGAAATAAAGGCCGCTAAAGTAGCTAAAGGTGTATCGTCGTTGTCAAAACAACGGCCACCTATTCTTGATGACGTAGAAAATTTATTAATGGTGTGGTTAAATGAGAAGCAGCTCGCAGGAGATTCAGTAAATGAGAACATGATTTGCGAGAAGGCAAGAACCATTTACGAGGAAGGAGGCACTGCACAATCACTGTCTTCGAGTGAGATAAAAGATTTTTTAAAGAAGTGGGAAGACGTGAAAAGTTTTCTCGAGGAAAATGTCCCGAATAAGGCTGAAACAGACCGTGCAATAAATTTATTAGTCGATAATGGGGTGGGTCACTTCTATAAAATTTTAAAGAACAGACAAAAGCAGGTGTCTATTGAAAAATATCTTGTGAAGGGGGAGAAAAGAACTGTGAAAGACAGCGACCAAGAGTCTCGCAAACGCAAAACCAGTGATAGTGAACGCCATTCTCGCGAGAGAACTCCAGTCAACGTTCCTGAAGTTCTCATGGAGGGAGACTCTCCCTCCAAGCAGTAACCCCCTCCTCCTCCTTCCCCTCCTCTCGTCTCCATCAAGCCAGCAGCGACACTCCTCTAAGGTAAAGTTCAGGTTTACTGTGCATGCATATCCATATTTTCATCATTAAATGACTGCAATATTTTAATAATTTTGTGTAGAGTACAGTAGAGTACTGTATGTGTAAGGAAAAATTTGTGAAAATTGGTTTTTGTAGATGGGTTGAACTAATTATTTCGATTTTATAACATTCTTATGGGGAAATTCGTTTCGCGATACGAATTTTTCAGTTTAAGAGTTCGCATTAGGAACGAATTAAATTCGTAAACCGAGGTTCTACTGTATATATATATATATATATATATATATATATATATATATATATATATATATATATATATATATATATAATGTATATATATATACATATATATATATATATATATATATATATATATATATATATATATATATATATCTATATATATATATATATATATATATATATATATATATATATATATATATATATATATATATATATATATATATATATATATATATATATATATATATATATATATATTCATCTATATATATATATATATATATATGTATATGTATATATATATATATATATATATATATATATATATATATATATATATATATATACTGTATACATATACATATATATACATATATATATACAGTATATATATATATATATATATACATATATATATATACTGTATACATATATATATACATATATATATATATATATATATATATATATATATATATATATATATATATATATTCATCTATATATATACATATATATACACAAATATATATATATATATATATATATATATATATATATATATATATATACATATATATATACATATATATATATATATATATATATATATATATATATATATATTGTAAGGACAATGTCCAACAGCATTTTTATTCAACGAATTCCCTTTTACACCTGTACATATTTTCCTGCTATTCAATTGTAAATGTTATTTATATCATCGTGTGCAGAATCATCTCTTCTTTTTATTCATGTACCATTCATCATTGTATGTTAATACTGGGCTTTGGTATTCGCAAATATGTTAACATAAAGAAACACAAATGCCCAGCATATTTTACATGTCTGCGGCAGTCAGTTACCTGCCCCAGGGGGCCTTGCTACTTATCCGTCCGCAGACCTCTATGTCAATCACCTGTTCTGAGAATAAAGCATCAGTCGGCTATGATCTGTTTTTCGCCCCTCACAACTGGTGACCCATGGAGTTTCCCTTAACAAACTTGACACGGCAACCTCGAAAGGGATTGTTTGAGCTTGCGACTCCACACGTTAAAAAATGCCACTAACGGACTTACTATGGCGCAAAATAACTTGCCTTCTGACGTTCTTCCTCACAGTTTGCCACGGTAGTAACGATAACCCGAAATCTCGGAAAACCTTTCTCCGTTAACAGACTAATACAGCTTAATAGTGAGTTCCGGAGCATAAGGAGAAAGGCAGACTCAGACGTCAATAGTTCTACACCCCTCCCAGCCGAGGGGCACAGCTTGATCGTAACTCAAATCACTCAGGTGGCGATGGGCCACAAGTTACAACTGCCTCCTTTCACACCCAACATGGCCACGGTATGGTTCCAGAGGTCCAAGACACACTTCAGACAAGGCAAGGATGGCCAACATGGTGATGGTGATACTCTCGGCAGACACGTACAAGAAAATATTGTCCTGGTTGAGGCAGAGACCGGGAGCATACCGAGCTGAAAAAGAAATGGTCAAAAGTCTACAGCCTCCCCACGACCCTGAGGAAGAGTGTCCCTCGGAACCAGAGGAGGCAGGGGTCCATGCGGTCTACGACAGGAAACTTCACCAACAACGACCCTGCCCACCACCGCGTCAGTACCAGCATCAACAGCACCGAGAAGAAAATAAACAACAAACCCCCAACCAATCAACATGGTGCAACTACCACCGCACGAGAGAGAAAAGAGCAGTAAAATAGACCTGTCCATACTCTTTTCCAAAAAACTAATTAGGCGACCACGTCTACAAGCAGCCATGGAACCTTTGAACTCCGACCCCGTGGGTTTTTACATCCACAGCGCAAACTCGGGGAGAAGGTTCCTGGTGGATATCGGCTCTTCAGTATCTACGTTCCCGCATACGAAGCACGACAATGACTACCTATCAGATACAGGGACTGTACTAGTTACCATGAACGGCAGCCCCATCCCTTGTTATGGGACGAGAAGGCTGAAGTTATCATTCAGGGGCCGAGAGTTCAGCTGTCCTTTCCTAATTGCCGACATCAAGATACCAATCTTGGGCGCTGATTTTCTCACCCACTACAGTCTGCTAGTAGACGTGCGTCACAAATGTCTTGTCGACCAAGAAACCTACTGGTCAAACCGACTCTCCTACGGGCCCAGTATTCCCCACGTATGCTCCGTCATACACAGCAAGTACAACCGCCTCTTGCAGGAGTTCCCCGATGTCTTGAAGCCTGAACTACGACAATTGGAGGGAATTCCCGCCAAGCACGAGATATATCACCATATAGCTATGAGGGGTCCACCAAATTCCGACGTTTGCCACCACAAAAACTACAGGGTGCCAAACGCGTTTTCTTCTAGATGGAGCGAATGGGAGTGTGTAAAAAGGCATCCAGCCCATGTACCTCACCACTACACATGGTCAAGAAACCTGACGCCTGAATCTGGTTACAACACCTAACCACTAACCACCACTACCCCCTGCCCAACATGCAGGACCTCATCGGGACCCTCCACGGGGCTACAATTTTTACCAAAATGGACCTCCTGAAATTATACTTCCAGGTCCCGGTACATCCCGACGACATTCCCATGACAGTCATGATAACCCCGTTCGTATTGTATGATTTCACATACTCCACGTTCGGTCTCAGAAACGCCGGGGGAACCTTCCAGCGCCTAATGGACAACATCCTGGGGGACTTACCTTTCTGCGCTGTATACGTCGACGATATCCTGGTGTTCTCCAAGTCCCAGGACGAACATTTTCAGCACGTAAAAACAGTGTTGAAATGGATACAGGAATACGGCCTCAAAGTGCGTTTTGACAAATGCATTTTCGGAGCCGAGAAGGTAGAATTCCTGGGACACGAATCATCACAGGAGGGAGTGCGCCCTTTGACATCTAAGGTCGACGCGGTCAGCAAGTTCCCGACGCCAACCATCGTAAGAGGTCTACAGGAGTTCATCGGCATGGCAAGTTATTATAGGAGGTTCCTCCTCAACATCGTGGGCATTAGGACTGCCCTGCTTGGCATCCTGAAGGGGAGGCCAAAGAAACTGCAATGGGGCTCTCCTCAAAAAGAGGCCTTCAAGCGAACAAAGGTCACCCTCTGCGGAGCCATGACCTTGTCCTGCCATGACCCCTAAAAGGCCGCTCTCTGGTTGACTACAGATGCAAGCAACACAGCCTGTGGTGCTGTCTTGGAGCAGATGGTGAACAACAAACCACAACCTCTAGCCTTCTCCAGCAAGAAATTGAAGCCGCCCAAGACACGGTACAGCACGTTCGACCGCGAACTCTTGGCGGTATATCTCGCTGTCAGGCATTTCAAGTATCTGCTAGACAGACCACGAACCACTGATCCATGCCTTCAACAAGCCCGGGGACGGTTGGTCAGCCCGTCAGCAACGTCACCTGGCAGCCATATCTGAATTCGGCTGGGAACAAGAACCCGGTGGCCAATGCCTTGTCACGGATAAACATCAACTCCATCCACATCGGGGTGAACTACAACGACATCACTCGCGAGCAATCAACCGACCCCGCAATGGCACACGAAAGAGCCTTTCTGACGTCCTTGCAGTGGGAAGACGTCAAAATAAACCCTAAAGGCCCCAAACAACTATGCGACACAAGCACGGGCCGTCCCCAACCTTTTATACCACCATCAAAGCGACGGGCGATATTCGACTTCGTCCACGGCCTCTCCCACCCATCAATGAGGATGACCACCAAGCTGATGACGGAAAAAATCTTATGGCCAGGCATCAAGAAAGACGCACACAATTGGGCACGGACGTCCACGGTGTGTCAAACTAGTAAAGTCAGCTGACATACCGAGTTAGGAGTCGGCACCTTCCCGCAACCCAGAGACGATTCAGCCATATCCATGTAGATGAGGTAGGTCCTCTACTGCCTTCAGGAGGCCCCCCGATACCTACTAACCGTCATTAATTTCTCAACAAGATGGTTGGATGCGACATCTATGGCTGAATCACATACGGACGCGTGTGCCCTAGCTCTCCTCTCCAGTTGCGTCAGTCGTTTTGGGGTGCCCGACGACGTGACGACCGACAGGGGACCCACCTTCATCTCAGACATATGGGCATCCCTCGCTCTCCTAATGGGAACTAATCTACACAGCACGACCACCTACAACCCAGCAGCAAACGACATGGTCGAAAGAAGCCATCATTCTCCGAAGGCGGCATTAATGGCCAGGTGTACAGATGAACACTGGGTCCATCAACTACCATGGGTCCTCCTTGGCCTCCGCACACCCCAAGGTCTGACAGCAACACCTCCCACACCGAGAAGCTGTACGGTGAAACACTCGTCATTCCGGGCGAATTCTTCCCTGCTGAGCCGGGCTTCGACGACGGCAGCATTACCTGTCTACTTGGAAAAGCAGGGGAATTCACGCCCTGCCGAAAGACGTACAGGGACAGAACTAAGTACTACCGACCAACCGCCCTCTAAACCAGCCCCTACGTCTCCATAAGGCAGGATGCCCACCACCCTCTACTGACTTGGCCATACAAGGGTCCCTACCGCATCCTAGAGAGGACAGAAAAGCCCTTAAAAATCACGGTACTAGGTACGGAAGATTGCATATCAGTGAACAGGTTAAAACCGGCGCACACTAAAGACGACGACCTTCAAGTGCAAAAAGGACGACGACCTCGCATACCTCCCCAAAACAAGACAGAGGATGCCAGGGCAAGACACACTAAACGCTGTTTAGGAAGACCGCAAACAGCAGTCGAACCCTCAGGATGCCACGAACGGGGCGACATCCTGCTATCACAAGGCGTAAGCACAGGGATCGCTGAGGATGGTCCACTGACGCTGGTATCCCGAAGAAGAGGCCGTCTGAAACCCTCAGCACGCTACAGAGACTGATATTTAGTGTTTGATTTTAGTTTTGCTTGTTCTCTCTTGTCATACAATCATTAAAAGGTCTTTTAATAATGGTCTTGGGGGGGGGAGTATTTGTAAGGACAATGTCCTATAGCATTTTTACTCTATGAATTCACTTTTTTCACCTAAACATATCTTCCTATTATTTCATTGTAAATATATCATCGTATGCAGAATCCTCTCTTCTTTTTATTTATATATTATTCATCATTGTATGTTAATGCTGGGCCTAGCTATTTATAAATATGTTACTGTCAAGAAATACAAATGCCCAGCATATTTTACCTGTCAACAACGGTTGGTCACCTGCCTCAGGGGGCCTTACACTTATCCATCCACAAACTTCTATGCCAATCACCTGATCTGAGAATAAAGTATCAGTCGGCTATGATCTGTCGTTCACCCCTCACAATATATATATATATATATATATATATATATATATATATATATATATATATATATATATATATATATATATATATATATATATATATATATATATATATATATATATATATATATATATATATATATATATATATATATATATATATATATATATATATATATATATATATATATATATATATATATATATATATATATATATATATATATATATATATATATATATATATATATATATACACATATATATATATATATATATATATATATATATATATATATATATATATATATATATATATATATATATATATATATATATATATATATATATATATATATATACAGTGGAACCTCTATATCCGAACGTATCTACATCCGAATTTTCCAACATCCAAAGTAAAATTCGAGCAAATTTTTGACTCTACACCCGAATTTTATTTCGACACACAAAGTAAGCAATTTTCGTCGTACGGTTGTATCCGAATATTTCGACACGCGAAATACAATTCGAACACATTCCGACTGTACACCCGAATGTTTTTTTCGACACCCGAAGTAAACAATACTCGTACGCGTAGTCGGTGCTCATAGCGCCTGAAGTGTTTTTTATTTCCGCCGATAGAAGGCAGCACATCGACCTCGGAGGGACGCTCAATTAGCGGGTCTTGAGTCAGTCCTCTGTTCTCGTCGGCTTCTTGCGGTTGTGCTCTGTGCGTTCTGCTATTAACTCTGTTTTAATCGTGATTTTTTACGTGCATCCTTTAACGGTAATTTACGTAAAGTATGGGTCTTAAAAGGCTTAGTTTTGCCAGTGGTAGTGGTAGTGGTGAGAAAAGGAAGAAGGAAATGCTTTCTTTAGAAATTAAGCAGGAAATTATTGAAAAACATGAGCGTGGCGTCCGCGTGAGTGAACTTGATAAACAGTATGGCCGTAATATGTCGACGATCTCGACAATCCTTAAACAGACGGAAGCTATTAAAGCAGTGAAACCTTCTAAGGGGATCACCATAATTTCCAAACGCCGTACCCCTATCATAGAAGAGATGGAACGACTTCTACTAGTGTGGATTAAGGATAGAGAGATCGTTGGCGACACCATCACCAAGACCGTCATCTGCGAGAAGGAGCACGCCATCTTTACGGACTTGAAGGAGGAGAGCTCTGGGGGTGATGCTGGGGAGAGTTCAACCGAGCCTTCCTCAGATGATTTCAAGGCATCTCGTGGCTGGTTCGAGAAATTTAAGAAACCGTCCGGGATTCATTCATTTGTTCACCACGGAGAGGCTGCTAGTGAGGACACAAAGGCTGCAGCTGACTTTGTCAAGAACTTCGAAAAGATCGTGCAGGAAGAAGGCTACGTAGAGCAGCAGGTGTTTAATTGTGATGAAACCGGGCTGTTTTTGAAGAAGATGCCGAGTCGAACCTACATCACTGCCGAAGAGAAGAAATTGCCTGGGCATAAGCCAATGAAGGATCGGTTGACTCTTGCCCAATGTGCCAACGCTAGCGGGGACTTTAAAGTCAAGCCCTTACTGGTTTACCATTCAGAGAACCCTAGGGCCTTTAAAGCACACAACTTCGATAAGGATCAGCTTCATGTTTTCTGGCGATCCAACTCGAAGGCCTGGGTCACTAGGCAATTCTTTGTGCAATGGGTTAACCAAGTTTTCGGCCCTTCTGTGAAGAAGTATCTTCATGAACAGAAATTGCCTTTAAAGTGCCTGCTATGCCTTGACAATGCACCCGCTCACCCCCCCCCCCCCCCCCCCGGACTTGAAGATGATATCTTCGATGAATTCAAGTTCATAAAGGTGCTGTATCTTCCACCGAATACCACCTCTATCCTCCAGCCCATGGACCAGCAAGTCATCTCTAATTTCAAGAAGCTGTACACCAAGCACTTATTTAAGCAGTGCTTTAATGTCATGCAAAGCACCAACTTAACTTTGCCTGAATTTTGGAGGGGCCACTTCAACATCGTGCACTGCTTGAAGATCATAGATCAGGCTTGGGTGGGATTAACTCGATGGACCCTCAATTCTGCATGGAAGAAGCTGTGGCCTGATGCAGTTTCTCCCCGAGATTTTGAGGGTTTTGACCCCAAACCTGATCCCGTGGTCGGTGCAGCGGAAGCCGTAGAGGAAATCGTCTCCCTTGGCAAGTCCATGGGTCTGGAGGTCGACGCAGATGACGTTACGGAACTCGTCGCCGAACATCACGACGAACTTACCACGGATGAGCTCAAGGAACTCCATGCTATGTCGTAGCACATGAGTGATGACGAGGAAGGGAGCGAGGAGGTAGAACATGTGTTAGGTTCGGCGCATATAAAAGAGGTGTTAGGAAAATATCAAGACGTGGTGGACATCATCGACAAATACCATCCAAAGAAATTGCAGGTTTGTCGTGTAGTTTCTCAATTCGATGATGTTTGCCTAACTCACTTTCGAAACATTCTGAAAAGCCGTACCAAGCAATTATCTATCGATAATTTCTTTAAAAAAAATGCGAAGCGAACTCGTGATGAAGAGGATGTAAGTGATTCGAAGAAAACGGCAAAGAGTGAAGCGGAAGAAAGTGAAACAAAGAAAACGGAAAAGAGTGAAGCAAAAGAAATTTAGTCAATTTTAAATGTAGAGAGTGAAAGTGATTAAAATTACGTAATCATCAAAAAGAAAAAAAGAAAATGTAAAAAAAAAATATAAAATATAAAAAATAAAAATAAAATGAGCTAAGTTATGTTAAAGTTCACTTAGTGTAAGTTAGAATAAGTTACGGTAGTGTACGTTTATCGTAGTTAACCTCTCTACCTCCTCGCCGCCCGTCCGTCACCTCTCTGCGTAGCAAGACTAACAACACCTGCGCTGGAGTTTCTAAGGTAAAGTGACGCTAAAAACCTGTTTCTTATTTATCATTTTTTGCTAATTCTTCTTATTTACATGTCTATTCTTTTTATTTACATGTCTATTATCTAATTTAGTGTTCATTATTCTCATGGGAAAATTATGTGTAGTAGTTTATTAAGAAGTTATCATAGGTTTTTGGGCTCAACCACGGATTAATCCTATTTCAATGTATTCTTATGAGAAAATTCGTTTCGACATCCGAACATTTTCTACATCCGAAGTTGCTTCTGGAACGGATTAAATTCGTATGTAGAGGTACCACTGTATATATATATATATATATATATATATATATATATATATATATATATATATATATATATATATATATATATGTCTATATATATACATACGTGTATATATATATATATATATATATATATATATATATATATATATATATATGTATATATATATATATATATATATATATATATATATATATATATGCATATACATACATACATATATATATATATATATATATATATATATATATATATATATATATATATATACCGTATTTTCCGTGTGATAAGACGCACCTTTTTTCACGAAATTTGACCCCCAAAATCACCCTGCGTCTTAACACTTGAGAAAAAGTTGTATAAGGGAGTTTGACACCCTTCAAACACCCAACTATTGATATACAAGTACTCAAACTGACGAGAGATATGATATAACCCTAAAATTATCATTCCTGTGTAATAAATTCATTTATTTTTATATTGCACTTCCTTTCATGAAGTACAGAAGCAATTTTTTTCTTTTTTTATTTATTTTTCTTTTGTAATCAGCTGATGACTCGCTAACCCCCTTCTACAAGCAAACATGCCAATTAATGGTCTCGGAGCAGACGACGCTATGACATAGTTGTTTATGCAGTATATAAAATATAAAAAAAATATGAGAAAATAGATATTATCTATTTTCTCACATTTTGTTGATATTTTGTAATAAAGCAATATATTGATAATGACTTTGTTGCCTAAGTTACGAAATAATACAAACAGACGTTTGCTGAATACGACCTTGGAAAAAACTTGTTTGTTGATTACAGTATTACCAATTTACAGAAAAGTAACTAGACCTAGAATCACATAAACAGTAGCAAAATTATTCCAACTAAAAGAATGTCTAGATTTCTTTAATCAATAATTACATTTTGTGTGTGAAAATTTCTAGGCTATATGAGGAACTTTGGAAATAGTACTAGAATTTTACCACTTTAACAAAATTTTATGCACCTTTGGTAACGCTGCTTTCTTGTAAACAACACTTGAAACACCAAACACTCTGACTTTACGTGTAGTTGTGGTGGAAACTAAGACTGCTTTAGTGGTTTCTTATATGAATATGTAATAAAATTGGGATAATTGGCATATAGCTAATTAATATTAACTTGAACATTTCATAATTCACCCAAAATAAAAAAAGTTACTATGCAAGACAATAATCACGCTAGAGTCGCTGACTAGGGATATGTGCTAAGAAATTTTTACAATCCTAATTTTTTTTCTAAAACTGCCTTGCTAATTTGAGGGTGCGTCTTACCACTTGTAGCGTCTTATGACACGTGAAATACGGGTATATATATATATATATATATATATATATATATATATATATATATATATATATATGTGTATGTATGCATATATATATATATATATATATATATATATATATATATATGTATATATATATGTATGTATATATATATATATATATATATATATATATATATATATATATATATATGTATATATATATATATATGTATATATATATATATATATATATATATATATATATATATATATATATATATATATATATATATATATAAAGTTTCCCAGTACATGTGTGACTACATCAGGGGTCTGCATTGAGCCCTTACCTATTTGATCTGGTCATGGATGTAGTAACACAAGGTATTAGAGATCAGTCTCCTTGGTGTATGCTTTTTGCTGATGATGTTATACTGTGTAGCACTAGGCGAGAGGTAGTAGAAGAGAAACTGGAGGAGTGGAGAAGAGAAATGGAAAATAAGAGATTGAAGATCAGCAGGAAAAAGACACAGTATTTGAGATTGAAAAATGGCGAGAATGGGGAAGTTAGTTTACAAGGAGAGAGATTGAAAAGAGTTGAAAATTTCAGGTATTTAGGATCCACAATTGCTGAGGATGGTGATCTGAGGGCAGAAATAAACCACAGAATACAAGCAGGATGGAAAAATTGGAAAAAAGTGCGTGGAGTACTATGCGACAAGAAAATAGGAGTTAAGTTGAAAGGTAAAGTACACAGGACAGTTTTGAGACCGGCAATGATGTATGGAGCGGAGACGTGTGCAATAAAGAAGACAGAAGCGAAGAAGATGGATGTGGCAGAGATGAGAATGTTGAGATGGATGTGTGGGGTGACAAGAAGAGATAAGATACGGAATGAGGTAATTAGGGGTACCACAGGAGTTAGAAAACTATCAGATAAGATCCAAGAAAGTAGACTGAGGTGGTAAGGTCATGTCATGAGAAGAGATGGACAGTATATTGGGAGGAGAGTGATGGAAATGGAGGTACAGGGAATGAGAAGGAGAGGGAGATCAAAGTGAAGGTGGCTGGACTGTATCAAGGATGACCATCGATCTATGGGATTGACCGGTGATGAGGTGTGGGACAGCGGTAGATGGAGAAAGCTGACCAGAAACATCGACCCCACATAGAAGTGGGAAAAGATGCAGACAAAGAAGATATATATATATATATATATATATATATATATATATATATATATATATATATATATATATATATATATATATATATGGTGTCAGGCAAATTTCTCGAAACCAATTGCACGAAGGTAAATTTCTCGAATTCAATTGACCGAAAAAAAAATTCTCGAACTATCATTTTCTCGAATGTCAATTACTCGAAAACAAACAAGTAAATTTCTCGAAAACAATCGAAAGTATTCCATAAGCGCCAAAGACCAATTTATAAAGAGGCCATTAGCATTCTAAACGCTTCTCATTTAAAAACACTTCTGTTTACAAAATTCTGAATTTAATTTTTCCAATAATATTTTTTCCAGTAGTCTCAGCCCATCAAGATGGAAGTAACGTATGTCGAGAGTGAAAAAGGAAGGAAGAAATTGTGTTTAAATGGATATTTATATATCAAGGACAAAGGAGTAAATAACAAAATTTATTGGAAATGTGAAATGTGCAAGAAATTTAAATGTTCTGCTCGTGCTATCACTATCGATGATAATATAGAAAAAGAGAGTGGTGACCATAATCATGCAGGAGACGGTGCTAAAGTCGAAGCTGCCAGAGTCCAAGAAAAAGTGAGAGAGGATGCATTGAATAGTAGGGATACACCCCATTATATAGTGTCTTGTGCTTCAATGGGGGTAAGTGGGGCTGTTGCGCTGAAACTGCCATCAATATCAAATATTAAGAGGAATATACGAAATATACGAGCTAAGAAAAATTATGTCCCTGCTTTGCCCGATTGCCAAGAAGATCTTATCATCCCGGAAGATTTTACCAAAACTCACAAAGGAGAACTGTTTCTTATGTATGACTAGGGTCCCACAAATAATCGTATATTGATTTTTTCAACACAGAGAAACCTCGATTTACTAGCACGTTCAGAGAACTGGTTCGCTGATGGTACTTTTAAGACGGTACCTTCAATTTTTTTTCAGTTGTATACAATACATGGTGTGCATTCGGGAAGTATCATACCCCTCGTTTATGCACTATTACCGAACAAAACTCAAGAGACCTACAAAAGATTCCTGCAGATTGTAAAAGAAAAAATCCCAACATTTGAGCCAGCCACAATAATGATTGACTTTGAATTGGCCATGATTAGAGCTATAGAGCATGAATTTCCAAGGACAAAATGCCGTGGCTGCTTTTTTCATTTTTGTAAATCTATTTATCGAAAAATTCAAGAAAATGGCTTCAAAGTACGGTACGACACCGATGCTGAATTTGCTATTCAGATTCGCCTGTTATCTGCGTAAGCGTTTGTACCAGTGTTCAAGGTCGAAGAAACATTTGAATATTTAATTGAAAATGAAGTTTTCCCCGCTGAACTTCAAAGTGTGGTTGACTCTTTTGAAGATACATGGATCGGGCGGCCGCATAGAAATAACCGTAGACGTGCTCCTTTCTTTAAACATGAATTATGGAACTGTTTTGATTATGCTATGGAAGAAATGCCCAAGACAAACAATGCGGTCGAAGGCTGGCATTACGGCTTCGAACAGCAATTAAGTGCTTGTCATCCATCCATCTGGAAATTTATACAAGGATTACAACGAGAACAAAGTCTACAGGAGTTACGAATTGAACAATATTTGGGAGGTGTTGGTATCCCTGTAAGCAAAAAGAAGTATCGTGACTGTGCAAAAAGGTTGCAAACTATTGTAATGAATTATGACGAAGAGAGGCCTGTAGAAGAATATCTACGAAGTGTAGCATACAACATTTCATTTTGATTGATTAAATTTTAATCTTTATTTTTTTAACTATTTTTAACCTTAGTGTTGGTCAACCCAAAGGGATATATTTTTCCTTTAAATTCATGAAAATTTTTCCCATCAATTTTCTCGACAAAATAGATATCATTTTTCGAGAAATATGGGATTCGAGAAAATGATAGTTCGAGAAATTATTTTTCGAGCAATTGGGTTCGAGAATTTGACTTTCGAGAAATTGCATTCGAGAAATTTACCTAAAACCTATATATATATATATATATATATATATATATATATATATATATATATATATATATATATGTATATATATATATATATATATATATATATATATATATATATATATATATATATATATATATATATATATATATATATATGTGTGTGTGTATACAGTAATACCTTGAGAAAAGAGTATAATCCATTCCGGGACCAAGCTCGTGTGTCAATTTGCTTGTATCCCAGATGAATTTTTCCCATATAAAATAACTAAAAAAAAACAATACGTTCCCACCCTCTGAAAAAACCCTAAAAACAGTATATTACTGTGAAAAAACATGTCTTTGATTATTGAAATCAACATTCTATGCTAATAAAATAACAAATACCTATGAACTGGTTATGATGCTCAATGAAATGTAACATTATTATGGGGTTCTTACCTTTGAGACAGACAGTAGCGGCTAACGGCTGTGTGTGCGGAGGAGCAGGAGGGAGAGAGGATGGTGAAGAGAGAGACTTGACGGCAACACGTTCGGTACGCAACACTTTTGTAACACTACGTAACATAACCGTAACTTTCAATTTAACTTAAATGAAATTAGCAACTTTAAATATAACTTAAATGAAATTAGCTTACTGTACACACACTTAAAAGTAAAATGTTAATGTTACGTTACACTAAACTTAATTTTAATTTTGTTTTCATTTTCATTTTTTTACCTTTCTTCTTCCGGTTTGGCTCTTTTTGCCTTGCGTTCACCTTCACTTTTTGATGGCCCTTTTAAAAGGAACCTATCTAGGGATGTTTGCTTTTGTCTCCCTTTTAAAATGTTGCAAAAATGACACACACAAGTGTTGTCACAATAGGCTATCGCACGACTACTTGTCAACTTGTCCGGGTGCCTCTTTTCCATAAAATTAGAAAACTTCTGCCACTTCCCTAACATGTCTTTGATTTCTGCCGTAGAAAGGCGGCTCTCGTCTTCCACCTCCTCCTCGCTACTGAGGTCTTGCAACACCTACAATGTTGCATCTTCTGGAGCTCTATCAATTTCTGTGTCGTGAGCTCTTCCTGATGCTCCTCAACAAGGTCGTTCACGTCAGCCTCGTCTACCTCCAGCCCCATGGACTTTCCAAGAGACACGATTTCATCCATCACGATAGGTTCGGGGTCATCAGGGTCTGTCATATTGAACTCTTCAAAGACCCTCTTTACCGATGAAAGCTGGCCACAAGATATTCCATGCTGAATTAAGAGTTTGTCTTGTGACACCCTGCTATGCATCGACAATAATTTTTAAGCAATGGACGATATCGACATGTTCCTTCTAAAATTCACCAAGGGTGAAATTGGTGTTTTCTGTGACATCGAAGCATTTCTTGAACAAATGCTTCGTGTACAGTTTTTTGAAGTTAGAAATAACTTGATGGTCCATGGGCTAGAGGAGTGGCGTGGTGTTGGGCGGGAGATAAAGAACCTTGATGAACCTGATGCCATCAAGAATGTCCTCTTTGAGACCAGGAGTGTGACCAGGGGCATTGTCGAGGACCAGGAGGCATTTCATTGGCAGGTTTTTCTCGGCCAAATATTTTTTGACTGCCAGACCAAAGCACAGATTAACCCATTCTGTGAAGAAATGCCACTTAACCCAAGCTTAACCCTTTGGCACTTGAAAGCACGCGAGTTTTCCGAGTGGTACACCAGCAGTGGCTTGACCTTACGGTCACCGCTGGCTTTGACACACAAGGCTAGTGTTAACCGGTCCTTCATGTGTTTATGGCCCGGTAGTCTCTTCTCCTCTACCGTGATGAAAGTCCTCCTGGGCATCTTCTTCCAGCATAGGCCGGTTTCATCATAGTTGAAGACTTGTTGGGGGGATGAAGCCATGTCGGGCGATAACCGAGGCAAAGGTTGTGACGAAGTCTGCCACGGCTTTCGAGTCGTAGCTTGCTGGTTCCCCATGCCTCACAACCGAGTATATCCCAGTCCGTTTTTTGAAATTATCCAGCCATCCACGACTGGCTTTGAAGGTTTCCGCTGGCGTCGAAGTCTCCCCTCTCTTGGCTGCTTGCTTCCCTCTCAAGTCATCATAGATTCTGCTAGCCTTTTCACATATGATCGTCTAAGTCATGCTATCTCCTGCCAACAGTTTCTCCTTTATCCATAAAAAAAGAAACCTCTCCATCGCATCATGAATATCACTGCGCAGCTTGGAAAGGATGGTTACTCCTTTGGAAGGCATGGTGTTCTATATAGCATCGTTCTGCTTGAGGATGGTACATATTGTCGATGTACTCCTCTCATATTGGGGCGCCAGCTCAGTCACTCTGACGCTACTCTCATGTTTTTCAATTATTTCATGCTTCATTTCTATTGTCATCATAAGCTTTTTCTTTCCACTACCCTTGTTTGCACTACCTTGTTTTGGAACCATTGCTTATTTAATTAATTCTGCACTGATTAACGAAAAAACACGTAAAAAAAGCAAACACTACAACCGATACTTGGAGATAACTTTAAGCGACGGAGATCCGACGGGGAAGACCGAGCGATGCTGTCCTGGTGAGAAGCCTCTCGCACATTCGGAACTACCTCGTATCTTAATTTTTTTCTCGTATCTCAGCACAAAAATTTGCTGGGAACTTTCCTCGTATCTCAAATTTCTCGTATGTTGAGACACTAGTATCTCCAGGTATTACTGTGTGTATATATATATATATATATATATATATATATATATATATATATATATATATATATATATATATATATATATATATATAACTAATGTAGACGGATAATGAGACCTCGGAATATGGGGCTTCTTCATTTATTACAAAAGGTTTGTAAGTACACTACAATGTACACAGCTATCACTCTCTCAGGCACCAGAGCCTTGTCTACTTGAGCGCACAAAGGCAATTAAACTCCCTTCGCTACCAAAATGCAATCTTGCTACAATAACATGCTGAGTTATAGTTTTTTGTGGAATTCTCACGATTAAAGAGTTCATTTATCTTGATGTACAACACACATCTACATACATGAATTAGGACATATATATATACAGTATATATATATATATATATATATATATATATATATATATATATATATATATATATATATATATTTATATACAGTATATATATATACATGTATATATATATATATATATATATATATATATATATATATATATATATATGTATATATATACATATATATGAATATATATATGTATATACAGTATATGTATATATATATATATATATATATATATATATATATATATATATATATATATATATATATATTCATATACTGTATATATATGTATATATATATATATATATATATATATGTTTATACATATATATATATATATATATATATATATATATATGTTTATACATATATATATATATATATAAACATATATATATATATGTATTCATATACTGTATATATATATGTATGTATATATATATATATATATATATATATATATATATATGTATATATATGTTTATACATATATATATATATATATATATATATATATATATATATATATATATATATATATATATATAAACATTATATATATATATATATATATATATATATATATGTATATATATACATATATATATATACATATATATACATATATACAGTATATACATATAAATATATATATATATATATATATACATTATATATTCATATAAGACAAATTTAGAAGTAGTTTATATTTTTCTTAATGTACAAACCTTTACCTATTTAATAGGGATTATCCTTTCAACACAGCTGAAACTAGCCATGAGACTTTTTAGCAAGCTGGAACTACTCTACCGCTAATTAGCGGTAGGGAGGTAAAAGGGGTAGCCAGGGTAACTGGCCACCACTTTCACACACACCTGTGTATATTGATCACTTTTGATTGCAGGTAGGACTTATGGGGGACCGGTGATTGTGGGACAATTTGATTATCTTGCTAAAGGCTTTTACATTAGGAAAAATACAAATTACTTTCAAATTTGTCATTTTTTCCATCACTAACAAACCTAATGCTATTTGATAGGGATGACTCAACCCGCTAGGAAGATGCTCTGCACGTAACAGAGAGAAACCCTGATACCTTGCTAAACTAGGCATGCAAAGCACGGCTAGCAGCCTCAGGAATTTTGGTGAATGTGTGATGCTAGCAGTGTGACTAATGTATGGAAAACATTCTCAAAAACATAGGAATCTAAGAAGTAACCAAAGATGTTACCAAATTCTACCTCGCCCAGGTTTATGGCTATGCTACAAATATATTACTCTTTACTAGGTTACCCAAGAGAAAGGTTATACCTGCAGACAGAGGAGGTCAGCTTTGTAGAGTACTGTAAGAGCTGTTTTTCCGTAGATGGGGGTAAGATAAAAGAAAGAAAGAGCCAGCCATTCTTTGTCAATCATCCCAGGCTTATCCTTGGTTAACTCTGCCCTCATCATCTGCTACTTGCCATTCAAGGAGTTTGATGTGTTATAAACCATTTCCGGGCTTGAGCTATGTTGTTCTGATGGAAGTTCCTCAATGGCAGTTTTCTACTTGGGATATTTCTGCGAGTGATATACCAGAGAATTTTATCTTAGAGATATCACAGAGTTCTAACCTCCGGAGTGAATATCCCAAGAGATACCGCGTATAAATCAGAGACGTGTTAATAGCAAGACATGGTTATCCTTCCCAGAATAGAGTTAACCTTGTCTTGAAGATACGTGGGTGAGAGAGCCGTTACAATTCCCGATCTCAATGTGCTACAACTAACACATTTCCTGTTGGACCATTTCTTTTTGCAGACGCCATCTTTAACTGTTGCTTGGAGTTTTTCTGTCTGTTTTCTTAGCTTTTTGAGTGATGTAGCAATTATGGATGTTCAGCTTCTTCCTCATCAACTAAGTTGAGTACCTTTTTCTTGTGTGTTGGAGAATTTAGTGTCTCCTCAATGTTTCTCATTCGATTTCCATGCATGCATGCTTAGAAATGCTGTTATTTAGTCATTTTATTGTAGGAATATATTTTACATTATTCTTTTACAGTGTGATAGAATTATGGGTATCCCAACCCCTTTTTTATAATGTTCCTTGTGTGTTTTTTATCAACATTGACTTAGGCTAGCTCCACCCTGACCGGCTGCCATGCCTGGTAATTTCATACTTGTGCACCATCCCATTCTTTTACCTAATCTTACTGGTTTCGTGAGGCTGCCTATCCTCCCATGCTGTTGACTCATGTACCACCCGTGTTTCACACAATTGTACATAATTCCTTTTGTATATATTATGCTTGTATCTTCGCTCCTCCCCCGCACTAAAACGAACATGAAAATTCCTGTCTGGTTTATCCTCTGTGATATTGTCTGTCTTGTGAACTTGTCATGTCCTGTTGCCTTGAGGTTTTGTATATAAGGAGAGTGTTCCACAACAATATAACTCAGTCGTTTCCAATCTGCCTTTGATTTCACAACTCCTCTCTCGGCCCGTCACATTGGTGACCCCGGAAGTCGACTCGCTCCCACCGCCTTCCACCCCCACCCCCTCGCCCCTTCATCGTTGGTACTATGGCGGACTCTACGGCAGTTGGTGCTGCGGCCGCTCATTCAAACTTTTATCGTTTGCCAGCGGAGAGGCGTTTGCTTGGTTTCAGCGCGCAGAAGTCCAGTTTCGTATCAGGGGCGTGACTCGCTCAACCACCAAAGCGGATTATGTTCTCGCGGCGATACCCGAGGACACCTTCCCAGAAATATCCGACTGGCTTTGTGAACAAGGAGACACCCCAATAGCGTATGACGACCTCAAATCATACCTTCTGCAGCAGTACTTGCCGTCACCAGCCGCCCGTATAGCAAAGCTTTTTCAGCTCTCGCAACAACCGTTGGGGGACCAAAGGGCTTCGCTTGCCCTCAGGGAAATGACCAGTATCGCTCGCCTTCAACCTGCCGCAGACGGCTCTCCTTGTGAGGTGAACCTACTCCGTGCCCTTTGGATACGCCGTTTACCTGAACCTGTGCGCGCTGCCATACCCGATGTCGATAGTTTACCCATAAAGGACTTGATGACCAAAGCCGACGCCCTTATGGACAGCCACTTCAAGACCTCCATCAACGCCTCCACCCCTGACGACGAGGATGCCTATTCAACGTCAACCGAAGCTGACATGAATGCCATAGGACATACACGCCTACCCCGTGACGTGCCGAAGCGGCGACAAAGCCGCCCACCACCCACCAATCGCTCGCGCCCCAACGAACGACTTCTACAGCCACTTACTACCTCCCATCCACCGCAGTTATGCTACTACCACTTCAGATTCGGGGCAACCGCGAAGAAATGTGCCAAAGATTGTCAGTGGCCAAAAAACGTGTAAGTAGGCCATCGCTTGTGGCGGTGGCCTCCCATGTTTCTAATCTTTTCTTTTTACAGGATGCAGGAACGGGCGTGCGATTTTTGGTAGACACGGGTGCTTGTCGTTCTCTTTTGCCAAGGAAACTCTTCAAGGCACAACGTAGTCTGTCTACATCTGCTGACGTCCGCTTGGTAGCTGCCAACGGATCTGCGATACCCACCTACGGTTACGAGAGCCTCACATTATCGTTCGGAAACGGTAAATTCAATTGGAAGTTTCTCTTTGCTGACGTCACAATGCCAATCCTCGGTGCAGATTTCCTCTCTCATTTCCACCTTCTGGTCGATGTCGCCCACCGACGATTGGTCAACGCAGACTCATACTTGTCGACACCTCTTCAACCCGCCCCCTCTAACCTCGCTCTCCACATCAGCGCACCCACGGATGCCTACGCCCACCTCCTCACGTCGTACCCGGAAGTTTTCCGTCCAGAACTTCGCCAAACGCCCACGGTTCCTGCCAAGCACGGTATTTATCACCATATCAAGACGACGGGACCCCCAGTCTTCGCAAAATTCAGACGTCTGGCACCGGAACGATTGGCAGCCGCCAAACAGACGTTCGCCGAAATGGAGAAAATGGGCCTTTGCCAAAAGGCCTCCAGCCCATGGTCGTCACCCTTACACATCGTTCTGAAGAAAGACGGCTCCCTCCGTCCGTGCGGGGATTACAGGCGCCTGAACATGCAAACAGAACCGGATCACTACCCCCTCCCAAACATTGCCGATGTAACCTCCTACCTGCACAAAGCAAAGGTTTTCTCTATGCTCGACCTCTTGAAGGGGTGTTATCAGGTGCCTATGAACCCAGAAGACATCCCCAAGACCGCCATCACCACTCCGTTTGGCACATACACCTTCAATTACTCTTGTTTTGGCCTGCGTAATGCTGGGGCAACGTTTCAACGTCTCATGGATGGCATCTTAGGGGACCTCCCTTTCTGTGTATGTTATGTGGACGACATACTTGTGTTCTCCTCCTCAAAAGAGGAACACCTCCGTCACCTGCGCATCGTGCTCGACCGCCTGCAACAAAACGGCCTTGTAGTCCGGTACGACAAGTGTACCTTTGGCGCCAACGAAGTGTCGTTCTTAGGGCACCGTATCACTCCTGAAGGAGTCCATCCCCTCCCTGAGAAGGTAGCAGCCGTTCAGAATTTCCCCACGCCCTCGACCGTCAAAGCTCTGCAGGAATTCTTGGTCATGATCAACTATTATCACCGCTTTCTGCCAGCCATTGCCGCCACTCTTGCTCCCCTCTACGCCTCCCTCAAGGGCAAGCCAAAGGACTTGAAGTGGGGTCTCCTTCAAGAAGCGGCCTTCTGCAATGCAAAGAAGGCCCTATCAACTGCTGCGGCTCTCACTTTTCCTATCCCACACGCCCCTCTCCTACTCTCCACCGATGCCAGCGACGTCGCTATTGGTGCAGTACTCGAGCAGGTGGTCGAAGGCTCGCCCCGCCCATTGGCCTTCTTCAGCAGAATCGGGTTATTCTACCTTCGATCGAGAATTGCTGGCGGTGCACTTGGCTGTCCGTCACTTTCGCCATTTCTTAGAAGGTACGCCCTTCGTCATTCGCACAGACCACATGCCTCTGGTGCACGCCTTCACTCGACAGTCTGACGCCTGGTCCGCCCGTCAACGCCGACATCTCTCCGCCGTGGCTGAATACAATTGCACCCTCCAATACGTCCCTGGGAAAATGAATCCCGTTGCCGATGCCCTGTCAAGAAACACGTTGGCTGCCGTTCAACTGGGATTGGATTACAACGCCCTGGCTGAAGCCCAACGACAGGATCCAGAGTATCAAGCTTGTAGGACATCCTGCACGTCCCTCCGTTGGGAGGATTTTCCCCTCGAAAACTCCAACACCACCCTCCTCTGTGACGTCAGTACTGGTAGACCGCGACCTTGGATTCCTGCTCCCATGCGCCGACAGGTGTTTGATTTTATCCACGGCCTTTCACATCCCTCGTGCCGTTCTACTGCACAGCTGCTGAAGGCAAAGTTCATTTGGCACGGCATTTCTAAGGATGCTAAGGATTGGGTCCGTGCCTGTACGTCTTGCCAAACTTCCAAAGTACATCGACACACGGATTCAGGAGTGGGCACCTTTCCTCAACCTCAGTGTCGTTTCGCACACATTCACGTCGACGTTGTAGGCCCCCTACCCACATCACAAGGACATCGTTACCTGTTTACCGTCATCGACCGCTCCACTCGTTGGCCTGAAGCCATTCCCATGGAAACTGCAACGTCCGCCTCATGTACATCTGCCTTACTCTCTGGATGGATTTCAAGATTCGGTATCCCTGAGCATATTACTTCTGACAGGGGAACCACTTTCACTTCTCAATTATGGACGTCATTAGCGAATCTCCTGGGCATCACCCTACATCAGACAACGGCCTACAACCCCGCTGCCAATGGAATGGTTGAACGTTTTCATCGCACCCTCAAAGCAGCTTTGATGTCCTGCTGCAAGGATTGCAACTGGTTTACTCAGCTTCCCTGGGTCCTCCTTGGACTAAGGACCACTCCTAAAGACGCCCTCGACGTCTCGGCAGCCGAAATGGTGTATGGCGACCTGTTGGTCGTCCCTGCCGAGTTTTTTCCTTCTACAACCTCCTCCGACGATCTCCAGCGCATACGTCACGTCGTGGGAAAATTTACTCCGTGCCGCCAGACTTACAAGCCCCCAGCGAAGCATCACATACCAACGGACTTGCACTCTGCAACGCACGTCTTCCTGCGCAACGACACCAGCAAGCCACCGTTAACGCCCCCTTACACGGGACCTTTCCTTGTGATCCGACGCAGTCCGAAAGCATTCCTCCTAAACATTCGGGGCAAAGAAGACTGGGTCTCCATTGATCGTCTAAAACCTGCTTATCTTCGGCCAGATGACCCGCCTACAGTTCGCCTCTCTAGATCAGGGCGCCCTATTTAACATGTACAGTATGTCATTTTTAGGTGGGGAGCCATGTACCAACCGTGTTTCACACAATTGTACATAATTCCTTTTGTATATATTATGCTTGTATCTTCGCTCCTCCCTCGCAGTAAAACGAACATGAAAATTCCCGTCTGGTTTTTCCTCTGTGATATTGTCTGTCTTGTGAACTTGTCATGTCCTGTTGCCTTGAGGTTTTGTATATAAGGAGAGTGTTCCACAACAATATAACTCAGTCGTTTCCAATCTGCCTTTGATTTCACAACTCCTCTCTCGGCCCGTCACACTCATCACAGCGGGAAACTACGGTCCTGAAAGTCCCTCTGGGAGTTGGATAGTGTTTTACATTTATCCTAGGGTGACTGTTTTCATTTTTCACTTAGCCTATAAGTTTGGCAAGGCAGCAGAGATCTTCAGAACTTGTTCCCTATGTCTACTTCTTGCTTACCCATTGGAATGCATTACCCCCTGTTCTAGTGCTGACAGGTAGATCCCCTTGTGCCACCTTACTCATTCTTATGCTTCCTTCTTAGTTTTTGGTAGGCTATGGCTGATTGTGGGGACTTATCCACTGTTTTTGGTCACCAATTACCCACGGTTCACCTCCTGCCGGTACCAGCGGATCATGTGGATGATAAAGTTCGAGATGCTCTGCAAGTCATCAGCCTAGACGCCGACCTGTCGACAGTTTCTTCTGTGTCGTCAGAGAGGGAAAGGATGCTGCTGACCACTGAAGCTTCTAAGCCTAAGGAGTCATTGGATGTACCTTGGGCGAGTACAGTTCCTATTACTTCCTTAGCTTGTTCCCCAATCCCTGCTGCTTTGGCCCGATCTTCTAGCTCTACTCCTGTTCCTACGCTGGATAACCCTTTGTTTCCAGGGCAAATGGAATTTATGGCATCAATGAAAACCTTCATGGAAAACCTAAACGCCAAACATGAACATTCTCAAGCGGACCTAATGGCGAGAATAGAAGCTCTACAAAAGGCAACTGCTTCTAAGGGTCCCCCAGCTTCTAAACTTCCTGAACGCATGGATAAGAACCCTTGGCATTATGCTGAGCATATGACCTTAAGTGAAGGGTACCTCCACATCAGAGAGGGTTTGGGTTCAAACTAGTCTCGGACTTAGAATTCTTCCCATCAGCTACATAAGGCTTAACTCGAGATGATACAATCCCTACAGAAATCATCATCCTGGGCCACAGTAAGCTCAATCTCTTTTGGTTAAGGAGCTAGAGATGGCTAAATTCACTAATACCCAACTTTCTTCTTTCGGCAGGAAGCAAGCCACATTTGTAGCCCCAAGGATAATGTCTTTCATTTCACCTCTAAAAGCTTAGAGGCTGTAAAGAAAGCAGTAGTGGAGGGTAGACCATTGCTAGTGCGAGAGGAGTGCAAACCTGTCCCCCTAGCCCTTCCTTATGATTTGGATAGTTGGGAGGATGTCCGACATACTTTTACTTTTCGAAAACAAGATAAAGACATCGGAGGTAAGCAGTTTAATGAGAAACTGCCTAGAATTCCCTAATCCGTTTTAAGGGACCGTACGCTATTCCCTGCCTTTTTTTCTAATGATTCAAAATACACAATTTCTTTATATGTTTTTAAATATATAATACCTTCCTCATATAAAAATTTCAAGTCATTTGATCCAAAACTTTTTGATTTTTTAGCAAAAACACCATGATTTTTTAAAATAAAATTTTGGTACATTTTTCTCCACTATGACACCAATTGTATTGAAAATGATACCATCAAAACTTTATGAATCGAATAATTCTGTTTAACGGATTTTTTATTTTCCTCCTTTTTTTAATGATTTTTTCTTAATTTTCTTCGTCTAGACGTAAAATAATCATGAAAAGAAGAAAAAAAGGAATATAAAAATTCTGTCACACAATATTGTGGGATTTTATTTCTCTTTTCAATTATATCTTTCTCTCTAAAATCGAACAATAAATAATTGAGAAAAATGTACCTAAGTGTGAATAAGTATGTTTTTGAGTTATGAGCTCCCAAAGATTTGCTATAAATTTTCGCTTTTTTCTTAAAAAAATCAAGGTAACAATAATATGATAACGTTATTTTGTACCTTTATTGTTTATTCCTACAAGGAGGCTCCCTAAACAAGGTATTTAAACCCTAAGTTTAGTAATACACTTGGTGTAAGGGTGCCATAAGTTGCCAGCAGCCTCTTTTAGTTAGAATGTTCCAGCTTTGTACTCTTTTTGAGCTCGAGCCATGTCATCCTGATGGCACAGTTAAGAACCCTTGGCGCTATGCTGAGAATATCGCCTTAACCGAAGAGTTCCTAAATATTGGGGATGGTTTAGGTTCCAAGCTAGTTTCAGACTTGGAAATCTTTCCATCGATCGATAGCTATCCTTACTGTTATGTAAGACTTAACTCGAAGCTGCATTAGGGATGATACAATCACTAAGGGAACAATCATTCTGGATCATAGAAAGGCTCAAACTCTTTTGGTTAGCGAGTTGAAGACGGCTAAATTCACTAATACCCAACTTTCTGTCTTTGGCAGGAAACAGGCCACTTTTTTGACCCCCAAAGATAATGTCTTCCCCTTTGCCTCTAAAAGCTTAGAAGACATATTGAAAGCAGTAAGGGAGAACAGACCCTTTCCAGTGCTAGAGGAATTTAAACCTGCCTCTCTAGCCCTTCCTTATGATTCGAACAATTGGGAGGACGTCCAACATACATTCACTGTTGGAAAACTAGATAAAGACATCGGAGGCAAACAGTTTAGTGAGAAAGTGCCTAGGATTCTCGAATCCTTATTGAAGGGAGAACTGGAAGCTAAAGAGAGACTTTTTGCCTCTTTATCCTTCTAATCATATTTAGATATGCTTATTGGAAACTATTCCAACTTAGATCTCTTCCCTGTCTTGGCTAAAACTCACCTAATCATGTTTCATACGGATCTCCTTACTTTCATTGTGGAGGATTAATTTCTCTTTATTTTTATTTATTTTTTGTTGTTTGCCAAATCCAGAGAAAGAGAGAGAGAGAGAGAGAGAGAGAGAGAGAGAGAGAGAGAGAGAGAGAGAGAGAGAGAGAGAGAGAGAGAGAGAGAGATATGTGTGTGTGTCAGCGAGCAAAAAGCAGTTAGTGTATCGATTTGTTGTGAAAAAGACTGTTGGTATAACTGAGATTGTTTGTTTATGTTTTTAGCTAGCTTAGGACTGTGGTGCATGTCTTGGGCAAATGCTTATTTTGATTTGACTGCAGCTAGAGACAGTTGTGTGAATGGTGGACTATTATCATTATTATATTATTTCGACCAGCATGGAAGTGTTTAATTATTTCGACAGTAAGTACATTTTATTTATCTTTGCTAAGAGTGATTCTGAATGATAGACAGTTTCTTACTTATCTTTGATTATAGTGTGATAATTTAGTTAGCTAGGAGTGTTCATAAGTGGTTGTTCTTGCGACATCCCACCACATTATTTTGGCGCCCAAACAGGGACTGCTGAGGTGGGATTGATAATTGGACTCTTAGACAAAGGACTGATGGGATGAGAAATTAGATTTAAGGTTGCTGAAAATGGAAGAAAAATTAAAGGTATTAAGGGAGGAATGTTAAAGAGCATGAAGAGAGGTTGTCAATAGAGAAAGAGAAGATGTGGCTTAAGAATGCGAGACTGAGTTGTGAGAATGAGGAGATGAGAAAGGATCTGAAAGTGCTAAAGGGAACTGTAGAGAGAATGGAAGAGGGTGTTGAAATATGTATGCGTGAGAATGAGGAACGAATGGAAGCTATGATGGGGCAAGTAATGGGAATGATGAAAACTTTCATGGGTGAAGGTGCAGTCGGAGGAGTGGTTTCTGCTTCGGGTAATGAGGTGATAGTGGAAGAGAAGGCTAAGGTAATTGATAATGGGGAAGGGAGTGATAGTGAGATTGAAGATAAGGGAATTAGGCATAGTAAGGATGAACAGAAATATGATAGGAAGAATGAGAAGAAAGGTAAAAGTAATGTGAAGAGAGAAAAGAGGAAAGGTCAGGATGAGAGTGAGGATGATCATGAATGGGAGAAAGTGGTAAGTAACAAAAAGGGTAAGAAGGGAATGGTTAAGGATAGGAATTTAAGTGTTGAATTGGATTCGTTATATTCAAATGAGGAAGATTGAAACAAGAAGGGATTAGGTAGTGGAGATAGTAATGAGAAGGAAGTTGAAGTTTGTAAGACAGTGGTTATGAGAGAGGTAGCAAGGTGTGAAAGGTTTAATGAACATAGCAGTAGGGATGTGTATGACTATTTTAGGGAGTATGAAAGGTTCTGTCAGACTAAGTATGGTGATAGTAAGAGAGTTTGGGCTAGGGAGTTAGGAGAATATTTGACAGGGTATTTGTTGATGATGTATGGTATGATAATGAGTGTAGGGGATGCTGATTATGAAAGTGTGAAAAAAGAGAATAATTGAACAGGTAAAACGTATGAAAGGGAGTGTTAGGTATAAGCGTAAGGATGATTTTGATGAAGTACGGATGAATGTAGGAGAAGCAATATCAATGTATGTATGTAAGTTGGAAACGTTAGCTAAGAAGAAGTATGAGGACGAAGGCATAAATGAGAATAAGGAATTAATGAAGAAGCTTTTGGCTACTGTACCTGAGAATGTTGCTGAGTGTATTAATTTGAAACGGAAGGAGAAAATGAGGTGGACGAAAGAAAGACTGACATGGGATGATATTTTAGAGATAGTTGAGGATTACAAGTTAGATAGATGTATGAAAAAAGTAAATCTGTGAATTTGAGAACTGGAATGGAGGGAAGTGTGCCAGAATTTGTTAGTTTTAGAGATGCTGTTATGAGAGGACCGATGAGAGTACCTGATAGTGTAGTAGATAGGAGTGTTAGGGCGAGAAATGTGGGAATACCTGTAAGGGCAAATGAAAGGTTTAGGCAAGGGAATCAGGTTTGGAGGGATAGGAGTGCTAGTGCACAGCGAGGTAGGTCAGGTAGTTGTATCTGTGAAGAGAAGTGTTATAGATGTGGGAAAATAGGGCATAAAAAGAATGAATGTAGATGGCCGTTAGGAGCATGTTTCGGGTGTGGAGAGACAAGGCATCGTATTAGTGAGTGTAAGAAAGAGAAAGTGGTTAAGTGTTATCGGTGTGGTATGACTGGGCATATAGCGAGTGGATGTAGAAGTAATCATACGAATGTGATTTGCGGCAATTGTGGTAAGAATGGTCATGATGCGAGGATGTGGGAGGAGCAGCGTGGTAAATGTACTAAATGTGATATAGATGGGCATATAGCTAGGGTTTGTAGGAAGAAGAGATTAGGCCAGCCAGGATGTTTGGGAAACTAGGTAGTCAGGGGGATTCAACTGGGTGAGTCCTCCTGTGTGTGTGGAAGGAATAGGATCAATGTTCGTGAGAATGGGATGAATAATTGGTTGGAAATGAGTAAGTATAAACATAGTATGCATGAGAAGTTAGGGTAGGAAAATAAACAATTAGTGTTAGTTGAATATAGGAAAAAGAAGCATTTGAAATTACTTAGTCAGGATAAAGTACAAGGGGAATTTGTAGGTATTGGTGGGAAGGAGAATAAGCATGACAAGGGTGTAAATTTACAGGTGAGATTAGAAGATAAATGTGTTAATACAGATGAATCATGGCTGAGTATGAATGATACCTATAGTGTGTGTGGTTTTTCCTTAGATGGTGTAAAAGAAAGTATGACAAATGCGAGAATGAGACATAGGAGACATAGGAGATTAAGTAGTATGACTGAATCTTTTATTGAAGTTTAAAATGGTTTGGATGAAATGGATGAATTGTTGACGGAAATAAGTGAGATTTTAGGGCCCGATGATAGTGAGGTAGATGGGATAGTGCATGATATATTAGATGATAGGAGTATAGATGGGAATCGGAATAGGACAATAAATGATAGCGATATAGAAGAAGTGAATGAGAGCGTATATGAAGACCGAGTTACTAGAAGCAGAGGTCCTGTTCCCGACTGCGACTGGGTAAGTGTTGTGTAAGATGGATTTGGCAAAGTAAGGGGGGAGGAATGTGGAGGACTAATTCTTGTTTTATTTTCATTTATTTTTTGTTGTTTGCCAAATCCAGAGAGAGAGAGAGAGAGAGAGAGAGAGAGAGAGAGAGAGAGAGAGAGAGAGAGAGAGAGAGAGAGAGAGAGAGAGAGTGTATCAGCGAGCGAAAGGTAGTGTATCGATTGTTTGTTGTGAGAAAGACTGTTGGTATAACTGAGATTGTTTGCTTATGTTTTTAGCTAGCTTAGGACAGTGGTGCATGTCTTGGGCAAATGCTTATTTTGATTTGACTGCAGCTAGAGACAGTTGTGTGAATGCTGGACTATTATCATGATTATATTATTTCAACCAGCGTGGAGGTGTTTAATTATTTTGGCAGTAAGTACATTTTATTTATCTTTGCTAAGAGTGATTCTGAATGATAGACAGTTTCCTATTTATCCTTGATTATAGTGTGATAGTTTGATTAGCTAGGAGTGTTCGTAAGTGATTTTCTTTTTTATTTTGCAGGCCGTAATTCCTCCTTTTGTTTTGTGTTTTGAAGTTAGGGTTGTGGTTAATTTAAGTTTAAGTTTAGTTAGGTGTTTTTTGGTTGGTTTATTTGAATGGTGTTACGTTTTTGTTTTATATCTATTAAGTTTATGATTAGTTTTAAGTATTTTGATTGTGGATGGTTTTGGGTTAAGCGTTTTAGTTTTAAGAAATATAGTATTAAGGTTATGGTTTGTTTTCATTTCCCTTCTGTCCAAGAGTCCAGTTGATAACGTAAGGGGAAAGTTTGTGCAGAAGAGACATTTGTCAGTTATTGTGATCATGGGTGTGGGGGTTGTTTTTGCGACATCCCGCCACATCGTCGTAGTTAGAAGAGCATGTAGAGAATAGTCCTGGCCGCTGCTACGATCAGACATGAACCTAGAAAACTGGTCGACTACAACATCTGACGGAAAGATCGCTTCGCTAAGAAGCCGGTTAAAGAAGTCATGGACAAAACGGCTCAGGAGAATAAGAGCCTTATTGACAAGTGTACACAGTCTGAGGAATGGCAGCAACTGAGGCTGTAGCGACAGGAAAGGGTTTCCTTTCTTTGAAGTGACCTCTGGGATTCTTGCTCTTGGGTTGAGGTCCTTCATTGGGGGTAAATTTTCGTTTAGAGGAAATACCCCACTTGTCAATATGGCTCTTATTCTCCTGAGCTGTTTTGTCCATGACTTCTTTAACCAGCTTCTCAGAGAAGAGATCCTTCCTTCAGATGTTGAAGTCCATCATATTTCTGGGTTCATGTCTGATCGTACCAGCGGCTAGGACGTGTTCTCTACATGCTCTTCTGGCTAGGACTAATGCATGGAGATCCCTACAAAACATGATTAGGTGAGTTTTAGGCAAGACAGGGAAGAGATTAGATTTGAAATAGTTTCCAATATGCCTCTCTAGATCCGATTGGAAGGATAAAGAGGCAAAAAGTCCCTCTTTTGCTTCCAGTTCACTCTTCAATAGGGATTCAAGAATCCCACGCAGTTTCTCAATAGACTCTTTGCCTCCAACGTCTTTATCTAGTTTTCCAACAGTGAAGGTATGTTGGACGTCCTCCCAATTGTTCGAATCGTAAGGAAGGGCTAGAGAGACAGGTTTACATTCCTCTAGCACTGGAAAGGGTCTGTTCTCCCTTACTGCTTTCAATATGGCTTCTAAGCTTTTAGAGGCAAAGGGGAAGACAGTATCTTTGGGGGCCAAAAAAGTGGCCTGTTTCCTGCTAAAGACAGAGAGTTGAGTATTAGTGAATTCAGCCGTCTTCAACTCCCTAATCAATAGAGATTGAGCCTTTCTATGATCCAGAATGATCGTTTCCTTAGTGATTGTATCATCCCTAATGCACCTCCGAGTTAAGCCATACGTAACAGTAAGGATGGCTATCGATCAATGGGAAGAATTCCAAGTCTGAAACTGGCTTGGAACCCAAACCATCCCCAATATGAAGGACCCCTTCGGTTAAGGCCATATTCTCAGCATAGCGCCAAGGGTTCTTAACTGTGCCATCAGGACGACATGGCTATCTGACCCAAAAATTTATTTTTCCTATGTCAAAATCTGTTTTTCATGTTTCCCTCTCTTTTTGGTACATTTTTGTTGCTCTTTGCTTACTTTTTGTTTTTTCTTTGACCTTTGCTATAAAGTTCAAGAGGACATTGTGAAAACACAATGAACATACAAACTGCATGTAAACAAACACACATGCAACGTAACTTCTATGTCTTTGGAAACTCTGGCTGTTCTTCTCGTAGATCGTAGTCTGCGTTCGCCTAGCCTCTACCAATACCTTCCATCTCTTCCAGACGTACGAGGTTTCAAAATATAAGAGAAAAAATCGCTATATAAATGCAAAAATAAACCTGCAGAGACAATTCTGTCAAACTCAGTCATGCAGACGACACATTAAAGAAGACATCATCATTTAAAAATCACTTTATCTTCATTATTTGTAAAAATAATTGGCTGAAACTTCTGGAGAGCATGTACGGTATGTTTCTGTATACAAACAGTAAAATGTTTTTCGATTTTTTAAAATTATGTCAAATACCATCTTGGACGGTCCTCTTTAGGGAAAAATTGGAAGCTAAAGAGAGACTATCTGCCTCTTTGTCCTTCCAATCTTATCTAGATATGCTCATTGGAAACTTCTAAATCTGATCTTTTCCCAGTCTTGGCAAAGACTCACCTAGCCATGTTTCATAATCTAGTTAACTCTCTTCGGGGAAAGATGACCATGGCTTGTTATTAACACATCCCCGATTTATACACTATATTTCTCGGGATATTCGCTCCGGAAGTTAGTACTCTGTGATACCTGTAAGGTAAAATTCTCTGGTACATCACTCTCAGAAATATCCAAAGTAAAAAGGTGCCACTAAGGAACTTCCATCAGGACGACATGGCTATCTCACCCAAAAATAGATTTTTCCTATGTCAAAATCCATTTTATTGTGTAGCCACCACAGGGGTAATGGAAAACTTCTGCATGCACCTGTGGGTCACGTCTTAAAGGAAGGGGGAGGTGAAGGTAAAAAAAAACTCTTTCACCTTGCTACTGGCATGGCCTGCATCACAAAGTACCTGTTTTGAAACATTATGGGTGAATTCCACTATAAAATGCTATGAGCTCTGAGTCACCTCTAGAGGAGAAGGAGAGGATTCAATGACTGGTATATGACCCTGTGGGTCCCAGTCACGAACAAGATCCTAATGAGCTTCATTAGACCCTCTTAGGATTGGCGAAGCATGTATCAAGGATGACCTTCGATCAAAGGGATTAAAAGTTGATGAGGTGTGGGACAGAGGTAGATGGAGAAAGCTGACCAGAAACATTGACCCCACATAGAAGTGGGAAAAGATGTAGACAAAGAAGAAGAAGAAGAAGGGTTGGCGAAGCATGCCAAACCTTTGGAGTGAGCTATTGTATCTTCCTTAATGTATAACCTTAAGTTAATCACTGTTGTAATAGCCATTGGTCACAATACAGAGGATTTCCAGTCAGAAGGGCTTGAACTTAAGGTTTGAACTGTCTTGAAAAAAGTTGGATGTTACTTAGTTCCTCAGCGTGAGTGAGAGACATTGAGGGTGGCACATAGGGTGTGCCTACTATCTTGGTTGGGGGTAACCCCAGGAGAGACCTGTCCTCAGGATCAGGTTAAGATCTGCTGTCTTAGGGTCCTGGCTTCTCCGTGGGTGGGGGTGGGGGGCGGCATTCCCGGGACTAAAGAAAGCAACTGTGACCAATAGAGGGGCTACATTACCCAACTATGTGTAGGTAGGTTTAAACTCTGTGAAGAGCGATGATTGGAGACGAGGGAGAAAGGTATACAATATCTTTCGGTCTAGAAGAGATGCTCGAGGAACAAGCAGTGGCCTCCCGTCGCCTAAGTCTAGGAGCGGATTTCCTGTCACTGGCAATTTTTAGGCTCTATTACTGGAATAGCACCCTCGAGAAGAGAGACAAACCTTATACAATCCTCACCATGGAGCATCTACTCGTAAAGAAAGTCCTCAATGGGCTCTGCGATGTTGTGGACTTGTCACTGGATGTGACGTGTCTGTTGGGCAAGACTCATGACGAATCTGATGGGCTAGCCAAGTCTCTCAACAAGACAAGACTACCAATGAGACCTGCTCAGTGGTGGGGAGTAGCCAATTTTCCACAGAGGAATTGCTCAAAAACAGGGAGCATAACAGGTGTAAGCAGTTTCTTCCTCAATAAAAAGATCAATGCCTGTCATTGTTATCCGCGCTGCTCCTGAAAGAAGGAAGGCCTCAGACCAGAGGTTGGTGGAGGAAGTCTCCCATAGGAGGGGAGAATTGGATAAATTCCAAAACCTGTGGACAGGATCCCTCGAACGGGAGACCACGTACGTTCAGGAAGTGTTTCCTGTGAACAGGAAAACAGACGAATCACATTCCTCACAGGTAGTATATAGGCCAGGGCACCACCCACCCGTTGAGGTACTACCACTAGAGTTATGTGGTCCTTTGACTGGCCAGACAGTAGTGCATTGGATCCTTCTCTCTGGTTACGGTTCATTTTCCTTTTGCCTACTCGTACAGCCAATGGTCTGGCCTATTCGTTACGTATTCTCCTCTGTCCTCATAAACCAGACAACATTGACATTACCAAACAATTCTTCTTCTCTCAAGGAGTTAACTACTGCGCTGTAAATGTTCAGTGGCCACTTTCCTCTTGGTAAGGGTAGAAAAGACTCTTTAGCTATGGTAAGCAGCTCTTCTAGGAGAAGGGCACTCCAAAAGCAAACCATTGTTCTCTAGTCTTAGGTAGTGTCATAGCCTCTGTACCATGGTCTTCCACTGTCTTCGGTTAGAGTTCTCTTGCTTGAGGGTAGACTTGGGTACACTATTCTATCTTATTTCTCTTCCTCTTGTTTAGTTAAAGTTTATAGTTTATATAGGAAACATTTATTTTAAAATTGTTACTGTAATTATTTTTTTCCTTATTTCCTTTCCTCACTCGGCTATTTTCCCTCTTGGAGCTGGCCCCTGGTCTTATAGCATCCTACTTTTCCAACTAGGGTTGTAGTTTAACAAGTAATAATGATAATAATAATAATAATAATAATAATAATAATAATAATAATAATAATAATAATAATAATAATAGGCAAATCTTCCTAAGGGAAGAAAGTGCCTTTCCAGAAGATTAACAGACGGTACCATTCATGCTCTGACCATAGTCCTGAGGACATGTGGTACCGTATGTGGCCTCCCCCCTTTCTTTGATGCTTCCATAGGAAGCGTAAAATCCAGGAAAATTGAGTAGATTGACTCCCTGGATGAGATTCTTATCTCGCAACCTCCTTATCATGACAGTCTCTTGGTCAGATCTCGTGGAGAACCAAAGGAAAGAAAGATCCCTTGTGCTGAAGGACCTGGAATTTGGCTGTTCCTGAAGAGGTTGGATTTGACAGAGACTGGTGCGGTCTTGTTGAACCTGCGGAAGTTTCTGCAGGCTGATGACTATGTCTATAGTAAAGACAGGTGTCCGGCAAAGGGAACTAAGACTATTAGTCCTAGTGGTCGATCCTGCACAGGAAGACTTGGGCTAAATATTTGTATGATCACAAGCATTCCCCTCGCATAACAGAGTTTGAAAATCAAACTCAACCCCCCGAGGAGAGGCTAAAACTGGAGACTTCTGTAAGAAGTGACCGAAGAAGCTCGGCGGTATCCTGACGAACCGTATTTCCTGAAACCGGATATTCTAATCACAAGGATACAAAGAGACTGCTTCCCACCTCCTAAAGGAGAATGGAAGAGACAAGAGAGTATTGCTTGTAGCTTGATCTCTCTATCCTTAGCAAAATATCATGAGACGAGATTTCGAGCTCGTAGAAGTGGTTTCACCATTACTGAATTGAAAAAACCTCACTCTAGGATGAGAAAGGAAGATATTCTTTTCGAACAATTCCAGCCGAAGGGAGAGCTTAGGTTATGGAAGAGAGTCATTGTCCGAGTTCACGAACAAGACTGAGTCTCGTGAGGTGTTGGGCAAATATGTTTCTCCGAGAAAAAATTTCTTGAATGGATGCTGAAGCTGCTGAGACAAAAGTTCCAGGGCGTATAGGCCGACGGAGACTAGGAGGACAAAGGATGCTGACAACTTCTGGTGGTCGAGTAGGTCACCGATCACAAGGTTGCCATACCCGTCACGTTAGACAGCAATGAATTCAATTCTCTAAGAACAAGAGAATGAAAGGGGTGGTAACCCCATGGGATTGTGCCTCCCGATGCAGGGGAAGGAACAGATTCAAGGAATCTTCCTCCATAACCATGTCCGAGATCCGATTTGCAGCCGGAGAGTGCGTAACTAGTGCAGTTCCTATCCATGTAAAGCCGGCTCGCGAGGTAATCCTATACCATGCGTGAAACAAGGGAAGAGATAGCAGCAGAAGCAGCAACCTGGTACTTGAGCCACATGGCACATAAGCCATTCTATAACAGGAACAAAGCGTAGGTGAAGAACGTACGTTCATGAGGGATGAACGTCAGCGAACGTGCCGGATTCGATAAAGAAACATGGCTACATGAATGCGAGTTCTTTAAAGTTTGCAGGAGATGAAAACCTCGGGAACAAAAAGAAACCTCTTTGTGAGAAACAAACAAAACCCCAAAAGAAGAAAGGGATATTAAGAGCCAAGGTTAGCCCTTGTGCATTACCCCAATTGTCGAAGGAGAGTGCTGGGTTAGGTTGCAAAAAGAAAATCTGTGTAAGACTCCTTCAACTCTACGTGGGATGGCTACCGAAGTAGCGTAAGCCCAATAGTGAGGTGAAAAGATGATCTATGTCATCTAAATTAGAGTACTCTTCAAAGGGAGACTCTTGGGAAGCCCACACTTTAATGGAGTGAGGGTTTCTGACAGAACGGATCATTCCAGAAGTGTCTTTACCCCGGAAGACAAAGCATCCAAGGCTAAATGGTTAGATGCTGGAAGTGGTTGCTGGTTCTAACAGCAACCTATAACCTATAAGAGAGCTGACTCGTGACGATTTTGAGCAGGCTTGGTGATGATCACAAGCCGGCAAACAGCGAACGGCAGGCAAGCAAATGGCGACCTGGCGAACGACAAGCAAGCAAACATCAATCTGACGAACGGTGAACTGTCATATGGCACAAACATTAATTCTGTACTTACTATGCTCATGAACAGACTTAATCAAATTTAAATATTCAAGAGGAACTCCATGATAATGCAGGACTACAAAATTGGCCAGTGCACACTATCAAAGGGTTTCAAGTCCACAAATGTCATAAAAAGCAGATTTCTATATTCTACACATCACTATACAACATGTCTTAAAATGATTATTTGGTCAGTACAATATCTACCTTTTTGAAATCCTGCTTGTTCATCTCTCAGCTTTTCATCAATCTTTCTATCTAGTCTCTTTAGGATAAGCATACTATATATTTTCATGACAAATGACGTAAATGTGACTCCTCTGTAATTATTCAAATCAGTCAGGTCTCTTTTTTTTCATTTCCACCAACACTCCTAGCTCCCATTCATTAGACTTTGCTTCTTCAAGACACATTCTACAAAATACCCTTGTAAGTATTCTGGGAGTCATTTAATTTTCGGCCAATATAATGTCAGCAGTTATTCCATCATATCCAGGGGCTTTCCATCTCTTGAAGTTTTTTTTAAGGATAGCTTTGATTTCAAACACACTGAATTCATTCATGGTTACATCAAGGTCTTCCTCAGCCTTAGGTATGTCAATCAAATTATTCCCTCCATATCTCCTATTTATGACCTCACTAAAGTGTTCCATCCCTTGGTGCCTTGAAGTATTCTCCATCTATTATCAAATCATTCGTTAGGGCATCTTCTTCTGCTTTGCCTCTTTTCATACCTTATGGATTTCTTTACTCCCACTGTTAATTTCGGTACTAGCTCAGGAGTTTCATTTATATTGGCAAAGTTCTTTCTTATATCACTATTGTATAGCAATAAATAGAAATTCTCTGCATTTTTATGAATTTTTTTGCGTTTTTATTTTATTTATTGTTTTAGATAGTTATGTTAATTAATTTCCATTTTTTTTTTTAGGTTTCTGATGTTTTCTGGTAGTTTTCCTTGATCTTGTTTTGAAAATTTTCCACCGATCTCTTGAGCCAATTCCTGTTCAAATTTGGTAAATTACTGCTAATTTCTTCTTTCTTTGCTTACATTTTGTCACGTAGCTAAGAGTATTTTATATTGCTAAACTGAACTCGTCATACTTTTCTCTTATTGCAAGAGTGTTTATTTTTATTCTTAAAATCAGTATTTTCTTTATTTTCTTATATCTATACGAATTTTATCTCTCACAATTCTATTGTCGCTTGACTTAAATTTGGTTAACTGCTACATCTTTAACTAAATTAACGTTTTCACTGAGAATAAAACCTATTTCGTTTTTCTTTTCTAGATTTGGGCTTCTCCATGTCAATTTTCTATGTTAATTTTTTATATAAAGAAAAAAGTGTTCATGATTATTAGATGGTTTTTCTTTCAGCAAATTTTACAAGAATGTCTAGTATATTGTTTCCTTTGCCTTCTCTATATTTGCGTACTGGTGATCCTCCCCTCTTCTTTTGACCTACTTTACATAGAAATGACCCAAAACAAATGCAAATAATCTATTTTTTTTTTTAGATGTCTCCAGATCTTCATAAGCATTCTCTTCTTCCTTTGTATTGGATGTTGGTGCATACGTTTGACTGATCTTAATTTTTTACTTTTTATTATATATGATAAACAATCCTGGAATTCTATCACTGATACTATAAAATTATTCTATGTTACCTGCATGATTTTTATTAATAAGAAAACCCACTTCATTTTCTTTGTTCCTTTCATGTCCGGGGGGAGAATGAAAAGGTCGACATCCCTGCCCAGATTCTCATCTGCCATCCACCATCTGAGGTCCCTCTGTTCTTCCAGTCCCATAGGAACTAGAACGTCCAAGGAATCGTTAGTCTGATTCCAGTAAGACTTTAGCCGCCATTGAAGAGATCGGATCCTGAGGCAGCCATTGGGAACTAGAAGTACCAAGGATATTAGGTACCTGAGGAGGCACAGCCACCTCTAGGCCGGGAGTTCTTTTTGCATGAGGAATGGTCTTGCTACCTTACTCAGCCTCACTACCCTGTTGTCTGATGGGAAGCCTTTCTGTTGATCTGTGTTTATTATCATACCAACTGTACATATACCAGTCATTGAGAGGAAAGCAGCGACGACTTCTCGAGGTTTACCATGATCTCCAGATCTTGGCAAAACCTCAAAAGTTTGTCTCAGTGTTGAAGAAGGATTGCCACCGAGTTTGCTAGAATTATCCAGTCGTCCAGATATCGTAGGAAACAGATGCCGATTCTGTGGGCCCAAGATGACACTTGTGAAGACCTGAGGTGCTGTGGAAAGACCAAAGCACAGCACCTTGAACTGGTATTCCTTGTTGTCTAGGAGGATTCTTAGATACTTCCTTACAGATGGATCAATTGGGATCTGGAAATACACGCCCTTTAGGTCCAGTGTACTCATGAAGTTCTGCGGTCTTACTGCTTGCCTGACCATGCCTGCCATCTCCATGCTGAACGGAGTTTGTTTGACAAACTTGTTCAGAGCTGAGAGGTTGATGGCTGGTCTCCAGCATCATTTTTCACAAGAAAGAGTCCACTGAAGAAGCCTGGAGAGTGGTCGAGGACCTCTTGGAGAGGGGCCTTCTCCAACATGGTCTGGACTTCGGCCTGGAGGGCCAGCTTCTTTGTAGATCACTTAGCATAAGAGCGCAATGCAACTGGAGGCTTGGTCAGTGGAGGAAGAGATTGAGTGAATGGAATGTGATGCCCTGAATGAATCACAGACTATCCAGGGTTCGGCCCCGAGCTGCGGCCACCTCTGCCAGCGGCGATGCAGGTATCCCCTCACTGGTGGACAAGTAGAAGGATTGCCCGTAATAGCAGTTGCTGCCTCGGTTGCCCCCTCTAGAGCTCTTGCCTCCATTCAAGGGCTTGGAACCCTTTCGCTCTTTTAATATAATTTTTGGGCTCAACCCATGTCGTCCTGATGGAAGCTTCCTATGAGTAGCTTCCTAAGGGATATTTGACTACAGGGATATTCCCAGAGAATTTACCTTTAGGTCTCCAGAATTCTAACTCCTGGCGCGAATATACTTAAAATTTCTCCTAAGGATATCGCATAAATCAGGGGACGTATATCTTGATACGACACATAGCAATCTTCAACCCGAATAGCATTTTCGCTTCGAGGGGGAAAGTGGCAAAAGTAGAAGGGGAGCCATTATCAAGGTTACCCTTCCTCCCATACCACTACGAGTATCTAGATGGCGCTGTATGTCAACCCAGCGTGCTATTCCTATAGTTGTAGCGGTCTCGCACTGTGATTTTCCCTGTTGCTCTTTCGTTACGCTCTGGTTATTTGGATTCATCATGCAATCTCCAGCCTCTTATGCCTCTGGAAAGTTGAGTATTTGATCTTTACAGTGTATAAATTTTAGCTCATGCCTCACAGTGAAATTAGATTAATTTTAAGAGTTGGAGCTTCGCCGTCACCGGAGGCGCCATGGGCGCAGTTGTTCATAACGCACGTGTTATTTAGTTAGTCTGAACGACTTTCTTGGCTTTAATAGCATGAATATTTATGAAGCTATTCAGTTATAATATTCTAGGAAGTTATATATTATGTCGGTTGTATTCTTTAGAGTTTCGGCAATTTAGGTAACCGAACCTCGCCCGCGCTAGGCTTCCTAGCCTACGTGCTTTAGTTTACCTTCATGCATGATATAGACGACATTCCTAGTAGTAATAGCATTTAAATATGAAGCTATTTAGGCAATTTATACTTGTAAGATATATTGATTTCATATAATTCCTCTTCCTCATCGATCGTATACAAAAGAGTTTCGGCGATTAAGGTAACCGAATCTCGCCTGGCACTAGGCTACTAGCCTAGGTGCTTTAGTATACTTTCATACATGTTCCCGGTTTACCCTCGTGTATCGTTTTATCAATTCAGGCGATGATACATATCTCCTAGAATTATTATATAAATCGATACTCGTCTCCAGTGGAGATTTAAGGGTAATCCCTCCTTCCCTCTGAGTGCAGCCATAGGCTACAACCCTATCTTGGTCTTACCATTGAGTAGACACTCCGGCTTGACTAGGCTAGTGTTTTCTGTCTCTTTCCCTTGCCGGCAGATAGCCGACTTTGGGTTTTTGACAGAACCTCAGAGTATTCAGTCTTTTGCCGGTGGCCGGCCAGCAGGGTGAGTAGTCACTCCCCTGCTGGCCTCAGCCGCTGGCATAGGAGGCTAGACCTCCCTAGGCCGCACTTGAAGTGGTTGTATGATGCCACCACCTTCTCCCCTGCGGTCTAGAAGACTAGTCCTGTGCTGGCAGACCCTAGGCTGAAGAATAGACATTCTTCTGCCGCCTAGGATGGCACCGGCACTGAAACGATGTTTCTCCCATGTTGAGAGGGGGCGGCAAGCCTGCTGCCTCCCCCTTAACTCTATTTTGGCAGACCCTAGGTTGAAGAATAGATATTCTTCTGCCGCCTAGGACGGCGCCGATACTGAAACAGTTTCTTCATTGTGTGGTAGGACCGGCAACCCTGCCGACTCATTTCCACACTTCATACAGGACCCTTTTCCCTACCCTCTCTGTCCTTTAGCGACGGCCTAGCCATCGCAACCCTTTGGCCGTCGTCCTACAATCTCACTGCTTGCCGGCGGGTTGTGGGGCCGGCCGGGGATCCTTCATTGCAGCTGTTTAGTCACTCAGCCTTCTCTTATGGACGCAAGGCTCTGGTAAAAGCTGTGCCGGCTGGGCCGGCTGCCGGTGGGAGACCCCTATTCTGTAGAGCAGGGGTGGCCAACCTATGGCGCATGCGCCAACAGTGGCGCATTGCACGATTACAAGTGGCGCACTATACCCCAGAGATAATAAAAGATAAAAACATGCCTGCTCATATAAAAATAATACTAATATTAATAATAATACTGATTTCTAGAGAAAAAAAATACAAAAAGAATTTAAGGGGACCGTCCACTATGGCCTGTATTTTTTTCTAATTATTCAAAATACACCATTTCTATGTGTTTTAGAGTTTAGACACATATAATACCTTCATCATATACAAGTTTCAAGTCATTTGATCAAAAACGTTCTGATTTATTAGCAAAACTCATGATTTTTCAAAAGATTTTGGTACATTTTTCTCCACCAATATGACACCAATCTTCTTGAAAATCATACCATCAAAACTTCTTTATAAACCGAATCGATTTTCCATTTTTGCTTAATTTTTGGTGATTATTACCAAGTGAACATTTTCCACAATTTAGAAAATTTGCCCAAAGTTATGTGTGTCGCTTTGGAACAACATATTTTCATCTATGAAAATGATCAAGAACAAACTGAGGTCGCGACTATCCAATTCAAATCTGAAGAACTGTCTGCTGCTCTCAGTTACTAATTTAACTCCTAATATTATAGATTTAGTGAAAGCAAAGTAAAGTCAAAAGTTTCATTAAACCTAGCTATGTTTATTTTTCCTGCATGTGAAATCACTTTTCTTTAAAACTACTAATTATGTTCAAACATTTTTATTAGTACTTTCAGGAAAAACTAATGAATATTATCAATCCAAATTCAAAGTGACAATAAAATAAGTACAGTTTACTTTGTATTCATGTTAAATCTTTTCCTTTACAACTGCTTCATCTGTCCACACGATCATTCATATATATATATATATATATATATATATATATATATATATATATATATATATATATATATATATATATATATATATATATATATATATATATATATATATATATACACACATCAAAATGATTATATGTATAATCGCCAAATATGTCCAAATCACCATACTTGAAGGATTGAAAGGGGGTTAAAGTTAGTGTGGCGCATCTGAATTAGAAGTGAAAAGAATTGGTGCATGGGAAACAAAAGGTTGGCCACCCCTGCTGTAGAGTATTCTTTAGTCCTCTCTTGGACTGCCATCCACATACCAGCGGCCGGCAGTGACCGGCAACGATTTGTGTTTGGATGGAAGCCTGAATGATATATTCTCCCCTTCCATTTGAACCCTCTTTCTGGAAGAAGGCAGTAAGATTAAGTACTTACACCCTTATTTATTGTTAACAAACATTTAATAAGGTACCCTTCACTCCATGCTTTCTCTCTCTGTCAGCTAGTGCCGCCAGGTACTTGCCGGCGGGGCCAGTGCCGCCGGGCACTACTCGCCGACTGGATCGTGCCGCCGGGTGCTAGCCTAGCCGGCAACATGCCAGCTAAAACTACAGTATATTATTATACAGTAGCCAGTATATTTGCAGTATAGATCATACTGCAGACAGAAAACTATAGTATATATTATACAGTAGTTATTTTCCAACATACCCTCTGTATCCCTGCACAGTCTATTGTTGAGACCAGTTTTATGTTCAAGGAAAAGATTTCTTTCAACAGACTGATAGATGATCAGTTACAATTTACCCACATTATTAAAACCTTGGGAAAAGTTAGTGTTAAGTTACACTTATCTATCCTTTGAGGTTAGAATCCTTCCCATGGGTTTCCTGAATAGGAAAACTCTAGGTTTTTATTTCGGGGGAGGTTGCAGCAATTGGCTGGACAGGAAACACAAGTATGTGTCTTTCCTAATTCCTTTATAGTTAGTCTATCCTAAGCTATAATGCAAAAATATCAATGATAATATTTTATATAGTTTATCAAGTGCCTTCAAGTCTTCTGCAACGTGAGGAGCAAGGACTTCTGTGGCCATGAAGAGTGCAGGACTCATGCTCACTGCGCCATTTCCAAGGGATCTCTCAAGTACTGGGACCCCCAGGACTGCAACATTTACAAGGCCTTGGTTACCGAGGCTTTTGATGACCCCAAGACAGCGGAGTCAAGGGATGCAGCATGAGGGAAGCTGCGCAGATGGGTTCATGGCTTTCAAAAGAACACCACAGGACCTTGCCTTACTAGAGAACGGATGCTCGCCATGCTTTTCCCAAAAGCGGGTGTGGAAGCTGTCATACCCCAGCCTCGACCTGAGATCCCTTGCATCCAGATTGCCGTAGATACGGACGTCTCCGACGCAATGAAGGACATCCACCTAGACGAGAGGATGTTGGAGGTGTCTGTGGACACCGAGAAGGATAGCGGAAGGTCTCGAGGAGGAGGAGTCCATCTTGGCTCCAGAAGAAGAGGATGATGTCGAATTGAAGTCCGTTTCGTCAGTTCCGGCCCCAGAGCTGTTACCCTTCAGGTCTTCTGCCCCTCCATCAGATGACATGAGACAGGCAATGGCTAGTATCATGGCAATGATGGAGAGTCTTCGCAAGCAAAACGAAGAAAGGGACGCTAAATGGGAAAGACAAATGGCCCATCTCACCGCGTCCCGTGGGTCTCACAAGAGACTCAATGTTTAAGATCTTCCATCTTGCTCTGATGTTAATCCCTGGAGGTATGCAGAATACATGCCTATTACCAGCGGCAAGATCTTCATATCAGAGAAGTTGGGGACTGTCCTTATAGAGGAAGTCGAATTCTGGCCCAGCTTTCAGTCTTACCCAGACGGCTTCGTCCGACTGAAGACGGAACCAACATCCAAGGAGGAGACAGCCCTTAGCAAGAAACATCCCACCTTTCTTGCTCCAGCTTCGTTAGCCGTTCCTTTTACATCAAAGATGTTTTAAGGCAGTCATGAAGGCAATAGAGGCAGGCAAACCTTGCCCTACACATGATGAGTGTAGACCTTTATCTTTAGCCCTGCCCATGGAAGATGAGGACTGGAAGGAAGTCCACCTTACCTTCTGAGTTGGGAAGTTGGAGGAAGATATTGCTGGACGTCAGTTCAGTGAAAATCTCCCTAAGCTGTCTGACTTGCCGCATCTCTATCTCTCCAGTTTTGTCTAAAGGCGACGGCAAGCAATAGTAGAACCCCGGATATGAACATGATCATGGCCAAAACGCATTTGGCTACTGTGGTTAGGGACATGTATGGCTTTGTCAAAGCCAGACGTGTATGTAGGGAGTTCGTGTTTGCTTCTGCTTCAGTAAAGCACGAACCCAGGAAGCTGATAGCTTCTAATATCTGGGGAAAGGACCTCTTCCCGAGTGAAGTGGTCAAAGAAGTTGTAGACAAGGCCACCACGGAGAATAGAAACCTTCTCCAGAAGTGGGGCATGTCGGCAAAAAGGAAGTCTTCCCTGGATGAGGGTCCCCAGCCTAAGAGGAAGACTAAAAGACCCAGGTTGCCCTCTCACCCTGCCACACAGCAACAACAACAACAACTTCCCACAGTTCCCATGACCGCGGTGCCCCAGATGGTGGTTCAACCCCAACCAACTTATCAGACGGTGCCTCAGCAGCTGGTTGCCCAGTCACCAGCGTTCAACCCTGCGTTCGAGAGGCAGACCCCTAACTTTTGTCCCAAGGGTAGAGGGTCTAAACTGGGCTCCTCTAGATACCCCCGAAAAGGTAAATTGGGTATGGGAGGACGTGGTCAATGAGGTAAGTCCTCTGGACAATCGAAGCAATGAGATGCTTTCGGTAGGAGGAAGACTCCGACAATTTCAGGATTGTTGGACTTTCGGTCCTTAGGCTCACAGCCTAATCAAGAACGGAATCGGATGGAGCTGGAGGAAGGCTCCACCACCATTTCCTCAATTCTTCCAACACTCCACCCCAGTACTGGAAGAATACACCCTAGAACTTTTGAGCAAGCGGGTGATAAGGAGACCAAGTCCATCAAATTCCAAGGAAGGCTGATTTGTGTTCCCAAGAAGGACTCAGACAAACTCAGAGTCATTCTGGACTTGTTGCCACTCAACAAGTTCATAGAAAACAACAAGTTCAGGATGTTAGCCCTTCAACACATAAGGACCCTGTTACAAAGGGGCGTACACAGTCTCGATAGACCTGGTAGATGCCTACTGGCATATTCCAATCAACCGCCCCCTCTCCTCCTACCTAGGATTCAGGCTAGAGAAGAAGTACGTCTTCAGAGCCATGCCCTTTAGACTAAACATAGCCCCAAGGATTTTTACAAAGCTTGCAGACGCAGTCGTTCAACAACTACGCCTAGAAGGTGTCCAGGTAGTAGCGAACCTGGACGACTGCCTGGTGTGGGCAGCATCCAGGGCAGAGTGTATGCAAGCATCCAAGAAAGTGATCCAGTTCCTGGAACATCTGGGATTCAAGATCAATTTTAAGAAGTTTCGATTATCTCCAGCTCAAGAGTTTCAATGGCTAGGAATACATTGGAAATTAAAGTCACACTGTCTCTCCATTCCCCCAGGGAAAAGGAGAGAGATAGCAGGATGTCATAAGACTACTGAAATCCGACAGGATCTCAAGACGCCAACAGGAAAGAGTACTGGGCTCTCTCTAGTTTGCATCAGTGACAGACCCAGTGCTAAGAGCACAGCTAAAAGTGCGTGAGGAGTAATGAGAAGATACGAATCAAGCGCTCGAAGAGAGATCTAAGAAGACCGATACCGACCAACTACAATCACTTCTCAAGCCATGGTCGACGGCCAAGAACTTAAGGAGGACCGTACTCTTGTAACCACCTCTACCTTCAGTCATCATCCATACGGATGCCTCATAGGAAGGATGGGGAGGTCACTCCCATCAACGGAAAGTCCGAAAATCCAAGGGACTTGGACTTCTCTATTCAAGACCTTCCACATCAACATTTTGGAGGCCATGGCAGTCTTTCTAAAGCTGAAGAAACTCTCCCCTCGCAAATCAGCCCATATAAGACTGATCCTGGACAGCAAGGTGGTAATGAGATTTCTGAATCGTCAAGGCTCGAGATCGCCCCAAATCAACCAAGTGATTTTGTCCATCTTCCGCCTAGCGGAAAAGAAGAGATGGCATTTGTCAGTAGTTCACCTTCAATGGTTCCGCAATGTGACAGCGGACGCTCTATTCAGGCTTACGCCAATAAAATCAGAATGGTCCCTAGACGCAGGCTCATTCTCTTTCATCTTACGTCAAGTCCCAAAACTGCAGATCGAACTCTTCGCGACGAGCGACAACAAGAAGCTACCTCGTTATGTGGCCCCATACGAGGACCCTCTACCAGAAGCGACAGACCCCATGTCCCTCGACTAGAACAGATGGAACCAGATCTACCTGTTCCCTCCAACCAACCTCTGAATGAAGGTCCTCAACAAGCTGAGACCCTTTCGGGGAACAGCAGCTCTAGTGGCTCCCAAGTGGCCAAAGAGCAACTGGTTCCCTCTAGTATTGGAACTGAAGCTGAGGCTGGTCCCTCTGCCGGACCCAGTAATATCTCAACAGGTACAGAAGTCGACTGTCTTCGCTTCATCACAGAGAACCCAAAGCCTTCATCTCATGATTTTCTCTCCTTAGCAGTAAAGAAAAGATTTGGGATCTCGAAAGGCAGTACAGACTTCTTAGAAGAATATAAGTCTAAGTCAACCAGAAGACAATATGAATCATCTTAGAAAAAGTGGGTTGTTTTCGTCAAAGCAAAAGGACCAAAAGAAATCTCAAAGAACTTCTGTTTGTCCTTCTTCATCCACCTTCATAAACAAGGTCTGGCAGCCAATACGATAACCACGTGTAAATCAACTCTGACTAGACCTCTGCTATACGCCTTCCAAGTACACTTGTCAAACGAAATCTTTAACAAGATCCCTAAGGCTTGGGCTAGACTCAGGCCTGCAGCCCCTCCGAAGCCTATTTCATGGTCCTTGGACAAGGTCCTACACTTTGCTTTATCAGTGAACAATGAGGATTGCTCTCTGAAAGACTTGACTCAAAAAGTTATTTTCTTGTTTGCTATAGCCTCGGGGGCCAGAGTTAGTGAAATATTGGTCCTATCCAGAGACAAGGGCCATACTCAGTTCACAGAAGTGGGAGAACTGAATCTTTTTCCTGATCCAACATTTCTCGCTAAGAACGTGCTACCCACCAAAAGATCGGGTCCCTGGAGAATCTGCCCTCTGAAGGAAGATGTCTCGCTGTGTCCAGTAGAGTGTCTAAAGGTCTATATTCGAAGAATTTCAGACTTCAGGGGAGGACAGCTCTTTAAAGGAGACACCTCAGGATCAAACCTATTCCTAAAACAACTAAGGGCGAAAATCACCTATTTTATTCGCAGAGCGGATCCTGACCGTACACCCGCAGGTCATGATCCAAGAAAAATTGCTTCATCACTGAACTTTTTTCAGTATATGGATTTTGAGCGTCTTCGCTCATACACTAGATGGAAGTCATCCAGAGTGTTCTACAAGCATTATGTGAAGCAAGTGCATGAACTCAAGCGATGCGTGGTGGTGGCAGGTAGTGTACTAAACCTGTCGTCTAGTGCTGCGATGAACAGTGAAGGTCAATGAAAAGGGTGAAGGTGTTGACACCTCTCAGTGCAATACTTTGAAATAAGTGTTACCAAGGTGACATTAAGGACTGTTCTATTTAGTTGAGGTGAAGAAACATAGAGATAACACTTGTGCCGTGTGTCCTTATACAGTGTGAATAGACATTCAATATCACAGAAATACATATTAGAAAATTTAGCAAATTTTCAGATTTACAGTGGCATTAATATCCTTTCCCTTTCAGGTGAAAACAAATATTTTCTGTGCTTTGATTGTTGAATATGTTTCTTATTGCATTTATTAACATTTATGTTATACATGTTACTTTATGTTGGTCATTTATTACCAATAAATTATCAATGTGTATTTCATTCTTTTTTCGCCCTAAAATTGATTTTCAATAAAAATATATCAGAGTTTTATTACCCTTTAATAAACTGCATATATTTCTTATGAACAATTTGTACAGCTAATACCTTTGTTCTCATAGGTGTTACAAACATTATCTGGTAATGCTGTATGTATATACAGTGAGACCTGTATGTAGTTGATGCTATGTTTGTTCATATGTTATATGCAAACCTTGAGATTCCTTTCCTACGTTTAGTATGACTCTTCCCTGTAGGGGGCAGGAATCACTAACATGGTTTATGCTTAGCAGTAATGACATATAACGGTAACGTCATATGTCTCAATGGTCTGGATGACCAAGGAAAAACTGTCCCGAGGTTAAGGCACGTCAGAAAATCCACAGATACAGTACTTTCTAATAATTCTCTGGTAAGCTTCCATCAAGACGACATGGCTTGAGCCCAAAAAACGGATTTTAAGCTAAGCGAAAAATCTATTTTTGGGTGAGATAGCCATATCGTCCTGATGGACCCGCCGTCCTTTTCTACAAGAAAAGGCCTTGGTAGGATCCCTCCCGAAATTACTATATCTGAAGCACAATACTCAACGCTACAAGGAATAGCGCGCTGGGTTGACATACAGCGCCATCTAGATACTCGTAGTAGTATGGGAGGAAGGGTAACCTTGATAACGGCTCCCCTTCTACTTTTGCCACTTTTCCCCTTGAAGCGAAAACGATATTCGGGGTGAAGATTGCTATGTGTCGTATCAAGATATACGTCCCCTGATTTATGCGATATCCTTAGGAGAAATTTTAAGGATATTCGCTCCAGGAGTTAGAATTCTGGAGACCTAAAGGTAAATTCTCTGGGAATATCACTGTAGTCAAATATCCCTTAGGAAGCTACTTATAGGAACCTTCCATCAGGACGACATGGCTATCTCACCCAAAAATAGATTTTTCGCTTTGCTCAAATCCATTTATTACTTGCTTTGCTACAATCCTGGTTGGAAAAGCAGGATGCTGATAGCCCAAGGGCTCCAACAGGGAAAATAACTCAGTGAGGAAAGGAAATATACTACAAGAGAAGTTTAAGAATAAAATCATAAAAATAAATCTTTCATATTTCAACTATAAAAACTTCAAAATAACAATAGGAAGAGAGATAAAATAGAATAGTGTGCCCGAGTGTACCCTTAAACAAGAGAACTCTACCCCAAAGCAGTGGAAGACTATGTTACAGAGGCTATGACACTTCCCAAGAATAAAGAACAATTGTTTGATTTTGGAGTGTCCCTCTCCAGAAGAGCCACTTTCCACGGCTGAAGAGTCTCTTCTACCCTTGCGAAAAGGAAAGTAGCCACTGAACAATTATTTACAATGCAGTAGTTAACCCCATGAGTAAAGAAGAATTGTTCGGAAAGCTCAGTGTTGTTAGGTCTACGAGGACAGAGTTGAATGAAGGAAATAATAGGCCAGACTATTCAGTGTATGTGTAGGCACAGAAAAAATTAGCCATAACGAGAGAGAGGGATTCAATGTAATAATGTCTAGCCATTCAAAGGACCCAATCACTCTAGTTGTAGTATCCCAATGGGTGGCTGGTGCTCTGGCCGACCTACTACCTACTTTGACTGAAAAGGGCTTCTTAGACACCTTCATAGTTGCCATTGTAGCTGCTGTCTTGTTCGTTGGCGGTTTCGGCTGTTGTTGTTTCTTTTGTGGAGGTGGTGGTCTATAGGGAGACGATGTCAATGCCCTATGAAGAAGGGATTCTTGGTTGAACTTCCTCCATCTCTCCACTCGACGTCTTCCAGTCTGAACAGGGAGGAACCATCCAGAGTTGAGTTCTTCAGTCTCATGACTTCATTTTGTGGGACTTGACAATGGAACCTTTATACTATCGAGTCCCTTCTCCTCAGGATCATGTTTGCCCACAAGTTCACAACTTGGTGAGAAAGGAACTCGATAATAGAAAGGTCTCTGTTATCTTCCTCGAGTTCTCCTTGGACTAGTCTCTGTTCTCATGAGGTATCCTACTGATCCCAACCCGAGATCCAGCCACAAATCCGCCTGCATGGCGTACTTCGCCACCTTCTCCTGGTTCAAGATCTCCGAAGCCGAAAACGAAACCTGAAGACCTGAGAGTCTCTCAAGGTAGATCTCCCTGGTCAGAGCCTTTGATGAGTGGTCCAGAGGCAGTGCCAGAAGAGGCTCATTGAAGACCCTGTAATATTTCCTCTGCTGCACAAATGGCGGCGGAAGAAGTTTAGAGGATGAGCCTGCCCGGAGGGTGCTGGAGGAGCCGGCGATCTGAGAGAACCACTTCCGACGGGTATCGTCAGACCCTTAGACCAGGGCAAGTCTGCACTGGTCTTGGGAGGCTTCTGGTTACCATAGACATAGTCCAAGACCATATCTTTGCCCTCTTGAGGGGCCACTGCCGGGTCAGATAACCCATAGATAGTCCTCATGCATGCCAAGATCTGCCAGAAGGCGTGCTCCGACTCCTTCTACTCTGCCTCCAATATCTTCAGACTAGCAGCTCTTGGAAGATGGTTGTTGTCATCATCAAAATCATCCACCCATGAGACATCATCTTGGGGTGGGTTGAGGTCATCCCTTGCACAATGGTTGTCGCTCTACTGACGCCCTTGCAAGGTTCGGAGAGGATCGTTTAGGACCTTCTTGCAAAGTTCTTGATACCCTTCCTGAAAACTTGACTTGGAAGAGTCTTGGCATCTTTCAACTCCTTCCGAGGAGGAAAGAATTCCTCCAGGAGTGGAGGTATTCAACGCTCTTCCCTTCGTGTCTCCCCTACTGAGGGAGATACGTCCTCTCATAAGGGTTTGGAGACTGGTCATCGTTCCAGTGGAACCACCTCTATAAGAGAGGGGCAGAAGACACCCACCCCACACTTCTCTAAGAGTGAGAGTCTTTTCTCGAGAGATGAGGGTGCGTGCCTCCTCGCAGAGGAGTGGGAACAACAATGCTGAGCCTATGCTTTGAAGTCTGTACCAGTGTCAGCTTGATCCGGGATGGGTCTTGCTATTCAGCTACTCATCGTTTCCTCCTAATGGGAAAGATGGAAGAAGCCAGGGGTTCCTATGGCGGGGGGACTAGATTTACGCCTTGGATCAGCTGGAACAGAGGTTGACGTCACCAGCGGAATCCTAGGTGTACTCGGGAGACACTAAAATATTGCAGCAGCGCTATTATGTTAAAAAATAGCTTGGACTGGAAAATACTGTACAATTAAAGAGAGGACCCAGTGAGAATGTAAGTGAAGGGTGAAAGAAACACTGTAGAAGACCATTATGTATGAAGCATCTACATTTGACTATATAAGGCGCAGCCTTTGGCATGATATTGCCGTAACTTGATCACGTGTTTCTTTGCTACCGACAAGGATATAACTACAAGCATTGGCTTAGGATATAACTATAAGCATTGGCTTAGGCTAAATTCATTTGACAAGATGAGTGCTGGGAGGATAAGAATACAAGTTTCATCATATATGCGGGTGGCGTTAAGGTCATTATCAGCTTATCGTTCAACTGATGTCGTTAGTCAGTATTCTTATTGCTCTGGTTGGGACATTTCCTAAGAAAAAGTACTTTTTCCAATAGAAAAACTACTGTTTCTTTGAAAAAGTATGTGACCTGGGAAAGGGGTCAGGGACTTGCCGCCCAGATAGGTCTGTGACCGGGGAACTACTAGGCTAGGTTAGGTGGGGTGTATTAGGATTTTTGGGCTCAGTCCATGTCGTCCTGATGGAATGGATCCTTTGGGTAGCCTTCTAAGGGATATTTGCTAAAGTGATACTCACAGAGAATTAAACAGAAGGTTTCTAGGATTCTAACTCCTAGCGCGAGTATCCAATAAAGGATATCGCATAATATCAGGGGACGTATTCTAGATACGACACATGGCAATCTTGACCCCGAATAGATTTATTGCTTCGATGTAAGGGGGAAGAGTGGCAAAAGAAGGGGGTGCCATTCTAGGTACCCAGTGGACCTGCTTCCCTACTACTACCGTGACGCCATTCCTTTTCTAGTAGCCTGTTAAGAATGTTGTGCTCCCCTTTAGCCCAGTGTTTTTTACTAGTTTTTGAAATTTCATCATGCAATCTCCAGCATCTTCGTCATCTGGAAAGTTAAGTATTAATTCTTTCCTGTGTATAATTTTAATCTCCCTTCTCACAATTAAATTCCAATAACTTAAGTATGTTTAGGTGAGCGTTGCCGAGACCGCAGGCCGTCATTTTACGACTGCTGTCGCCCGTTACATTCACATATTATTTAGTCAGTATGGCGACATTTCCTGGATTTTAAGCTATAATATTAGCCAGTTAAGCAAATTATACAAGCTGTGATATTGCATACATAAAAATTATTCCTCCTTTTATTGTGTGACTTTACTTATCGTATGCGGCGGGAACCCTGGTGGTATCGATTACCTTGGCCGGGGCTCCTGCCAGAACCATATCGTTTCTTCTCGATTGGTATGAGTAGAACGAAGTTCTTACTGCCTCCGGCTTTGATTTAAATATTGACTTACTCAGGGTGCCCTTGTCCTTTAGTGACATCATGCCGTCACAAGATTCTTTCACCGGTATCCTGACAGTCATCCCAGCTTGCTAGGGTGACTGCATTACCGGCTGGTATCCTGCCGCTAGCAGTTAGCTCAGCCATCTCTGCCACCTTCCCCTTAACTCCCTTCCTTCACAGGAAGTTAATAATATTGCGGGAAGATTGAGACGGCTTCTGACAGCGTCAGGTGGGGAATCTAGCATACTTTGGAAAGTCCTCAGCTCTCCCTTGAGCTGCCATCTCCATTCATTGCCGGCGACAGGACTTTTGCGGATGGGTGGGAGCCAGAATCTGATAGATTCTTTCCCCTTACATTGGAACTTTCATTCTGGTAAGGAGACAGTAGGCGGTCATATAGTCCTCCTACACTTCCAGATGTTATGTTCATTCATAATAGTAGGCAACTCTCCTTCCTTAATCTTTCTCTCTCTCTATCAGTTAGCACGGTCAGGTACTAACCTAACACTGGCAGTGTCTGCCGGCAAACTACTGTGTACAACTATACTCTGTGTTTCCTGTCACGGACGATTGTTGAGATCATGATATTTTGTTGAGGCTGAGTACTCCCTCAACACCCAGATGGTTTTCCTCGATCATCAGGGACTTAAAATACCTGAATGGTATTAATATAATCCTACAGGTGGATAATGTAAGTATTAGCTATTTACTAACTCTAACTCTAGTTCCTAGAGTTTCTCTACCTTGTATCCTCCCTATCAGGGGAACTGAATATTAATACTGACAGAGGTCTCAGCAATGACCTGGGAGAGGAAACACAGATATGTGTCTTTTCTATTTCCTTTCAAGCTTACTATCCTAAGCTACCATAAACGATAGTGATTACTATTGTTATTAAAAACTGTATGCTTTTATATCACTGATATGAAAAAAAATACTCATTAGTATTTCTCCTTTACAGGATGACCCTATGGAGAAGTGCGGATCGATGTTCTGCAACCACAGAGGTAAAGACTTCTGTGGTCACACGATGTGCAGGACTCATGCCCCTGCGGAGTCATCATAGGAGTCCTAAAATATTGGGACCAGAAGGGTGCCCCACCTCCTCAACCCTGCGGGCCAACGTCTTCGGTGGAGCCCCCTAGTTACCCTAGAGACTAGGGATACAACGAGGGACACCCTTCGCAAATGGGTAAGAGGGTTCCAAAGGAACTCTCAAAGACCATACTTGCCCAATGACTCCATGAGGTGCCTACTGTTCCCCAAGGCTCTCCCGAGTGCGGTGGTGTTCCAGGAACAGTTCCGGTCCCCCTTCGAACAACTGAAGATTGACTTGGACATCAACAAGGCACTAGAAGACATGGACATCCACCAAGAGAGGATGTCAGAAGTGTCCACCGACACCGAACAGGACCTACTGCAAGCTGGCCCTGAAGAAAACGTGGACCCTCCCCATGTGAAGGAAGAAAGATCATTGTCAACGGCAACAGACAACCCTCAGTTTGCCGTGACGGTATACCAACCTCTGCCGTCAACCTCCTCGGCCCCAATTCCACAACCTGTTAACCAGGTTAACGCAAACGAAGGGATTCTGACATCTCTTCAACGAATGATGGAGTCGTTCCAACGGGAACAAGAAACGATGCGGAAATCGATTAAGCACGAGCAAAGGTTGTTGTAGGAGAAGATGGACCCCTTCGGAACCACCAAGGGTACCTCTAAGAAACCTCTTAGAGTGTCTGATCTCCCTCATTGCTCCAAAACCAATCCCTGGAGGTATGCGGACCATATGCCAATCATGAATGGGAAATTTTTTTTCCGAGAAGTTGGGAGCCAAGAAAATTGAAGACCTTGAGTTCTGACCTAACTTTTCGGCCTATACAGATTGCTATGTGAGACTGTGGGACAAGAATACGACCCGAAAAGAAACAGTCCCCAAAGAGGTCATCGTGTTTGAACACGAGAAGGGGCAAGCCATCCTCCTAAAGGCCTTGAAGGGAGCCGTATATACCAACTTCAAAGTCTCAGCTCTGAGCAAGAAGCACCCCACCTTTCTTGCTCCTTCCTCCACCTCTTTCCCCTTTACGGAAAAAGCACTAGACTTTGCCATCAAGGCAGTCGATGAGGGAAAACTATGTCCGACCTTAGAAGAATACAATCCATTCTCTCTAGAACTGCCTACCTGTGAGAAGTGGAAGGATGTTCACCTAACCTTCTCTGTCTCTAAGTTGGATCCAGAGATAGCAGGACAACAGTTCAATGAGAACCTTCCAAAGTTGCCAGACCATCTTCTGAGGAAGGAACAGATATCGAAGGAGAGACGTGCGGCTTCCCTTTCTCACCAAAACTGTCTGGAAATGAGTGCATGTCAACATAATACCCCAGAAATGTTCATCTTCCGGGCTAAATCTCACATGGGTACCCTTGTGAAAGACCTATACGCTTTCCTCAGAGCGAGGAGAGTCTGTAGAGAGTTCGTCTTGGCTTTAACAACCATCAGACACGAACCAAGGAAGCTGATTACCTCGAGCATTTGGGGCAAAGACCTTTTCTACAGGAACTGGTCCAATAGGTCATTGCCAGAGCAACGACGGACAACAGGAACCTTCTCCAAAAGTAGGGCATAACCTCGAAAAGGAAATCTTCCTCGGAAGGAGGTCCCCAGCCCAAGAACAAAAGGGCAAGGAGACCAGGTAGACCTGCACAACTCCCCGCCATGACAATGACCACGATGCCTCAGACCACCTTCCAGATGGTCCCTCAACAACTGGTAGTCCAGTCACCAGTTTTTAACCCTACCTTTGAGAGGCAGTCGACTTCCTTTCACCCCAGTCACAAAGGAAAAGGTCCTAAGAGAAGTTCTCCAGGAGGTAACTTCGCTCGGGGCCGAGGAGGACGTGGTCGCGGAAACAAATCGGCAGGACCCCCCATGCAATGAGGGGCTCCCGGTAGTGGGCAGACTATATCACTTTCGGGTTTGCTGGACCTTTGATCCCTGGGCCTACAGCCTAATCACGAATGGACTCGGGTGGAAATGGAGCAGAACTCCACTCCATTTTCCAGAATTCTTCCAACACTCCACCCCCTTGTGGGAAAAATATACCTCTGAACTCATGAACAAGAAGGTAATAAAGAAAGCGAAGGCCATCAAGTTCCAGGGAAGGATGTTTTGTGTTTCCAAGAAAGACTCAGACAAACTCAGAGTCATTCTAGACTTGTCTCCACTCAACAAGTTCATCGAGAACAACAAGTTCCGGATGCTTACTTTGCAACACATAAGGACTCTTCTGCCAAAAGAGGCGTACACGGTCTCAATAGATCTAGCAGATGCCAGTACTTTCTCCCCTTACCTAGGATTCAAACTACAGAAGAAGTTTGTCTTCAGAGCAATGACCTTCGGACTGAACACAGCCCCAAGGATATTCACGAAGCTAGCAGACACAATCGGGCAACAGCTACGCACCGAAGGAGTTCAAGTGGTAACATATCTAGACGATTGGTTGGTATGAGCAGCATCCAAGACTACTTGTCTGCAAGCAGCCAACAGGGTGATCCAGTTCTTGGAACACCTGGGCTTCAAAATCAACTGCAAGAAGTCTCGTCTCATTCCAGCTCAACAGTTACAGTGGCTAGGAATCCAATGGAACTTAAAGTCACACCACCTCTCCATTCCATCCAGGAAGAGGAGAGAAATAGAGGGATTTAACAGGAGACTAATCCGTCACAAGAGGATTTCAAGAGGTCAACAGGAAAGAGTATTGGGTTCTCACCAGTTTGCAGCAGTGACAGACCCTGTGCTAAAGACACGTTTGAAAGATGTGTCAGGAGTCTGGAGGAAATAGGCATCAATCGCTCGAAGAGATCAACTAAAGTTGACCCCGACCTTGTTGCACACACAGTTAAGGCCGTGGTCAACAGCCAAGATCCTAGCATGGACAATTCCCCTGCAACCACCACAACCATCAGTGGTGATACACACGAATACCTTGGAAGGGTGGGGAGGCCATTCTCACGACAAAAAAGTCCAACCGTTTGGAAGCTATGGCAGTTTTCCTGACGTTGAAGAGACTTTCCCCTCGCAGATCAATCCACATCAGATTGGTCCTGGACAACGAGGTGATAGTAAAGTGTCTAAATTGACAAGGCTTGAGATCACCCCATATCAACCATGTGATGTTAGCCATCTTCTACCTGGCAAGGAGGAAAGGATGGGACTTATCAGCAGTTCACCTACAAGGGTTTTGCAATGTGATGGCGGATGCTCTATCCAGGCGAAAGCCCATAGAGACAGAATGGTCCTTAGATGCAGACTCATTCTCGTTAATCTCGGAAAAAGTCCCAGAACTGCAGATCGACCTCTTCGCAACGAACGACAACAAGAAACTTTCTCGTTACGTAGCCCCCTACATGGACCATCAAGCAGAAGCGATGGATGCCATGTCCCTCGACTGGAACAGATGGAATCGCATTTACCTTTTTCCACCAACCAATCTCCTGCTGAGAGTCCTCGACAAGCTAAGATCATCCAGAGGGCCAGCAGCAGTAGTTGTCCCCTAGTGGCCCAAAAGCAATTGGTTTCCTTTAGTCCTAGAGTTGAAACTAAAGCTGTTTCCTCTGCCGAATCCAATGCTATTTCAACTGGTTCAGAAGTTGACTGTCTACGCTTCATTCTCGAGAACCAAAACCCTACATCTCATGATTTTCTCGCCGTAGCAGCGAACAAAAAGTTTGGAATCTCGAAGGATAAAGTTGACTTCATCGAGGAATACAAGTCAACTTCGACTAGGAGACAATACATATCGTCATGGAAGAAATGGGTGTCCTTTGTGAAAGCAAGGAAACCGACAGAGATATCAATAGATTTCTGTCTTGCATTCTTCATACACCTCCTCGAACAAGGCCTGGCCTCTACTATAATTACTTCATGTAAATCGGCCCTGGCTAGACCACTTCTGTACGCTTTTGAGATGGACCTCTCAGGTGAAATCTTTAATAATATCTCGAAAGCATGCACAAGACTCAAGCCAGCAGCCTCACCAAAGCCCATCACGTGGTCTTTGGACAAAGTCTTGCACTATGCTTCGAACCTAGACAATGAGGATTGTATTCTAAAGGATTTAACACATAAAGTCATTTTTCTTTTTGCAATAGTCTCAGGGGCTAGAGTTAGTGAAATTGTGGCCTTATCCAGAAAAGAAGGCCATATTCAGTTCATAGATTCGGGAGAACTGAACCTTTTTCCTGATCCTGCTTTCTTGCCAACAACGAGCTACCCACCAAGAGGTGGGGTCCTTAAAGAATCTGACCATTGAAGGAAGATGCGTCTCTGTGCCCAGTAGAGTGTCTTAAGGTCTATCTTCGAAGAACTTTACTTCAAGGGAGGACAGCTCTTCAGAGGTGAAACTCCAGGATCAAACCTATCTTTAAGACAACTGAGAGCGAAGCTCACCTACTTTATTCGCAGAGCGGATCCTGACAGAACACCCGCAGGTCACGATCCGAAGACTTTGAAAGACTCCGCTCATACACTGGGTGGAGATCATCCAGGGTCTTCTACAAACATTACACAAAGTAAGTACATGAAATAAAACACTTTGTGGTGGCGGCGGGTAGTGCCATTAAACCCGTCGTCTCATGCTGCGATGAACAGTGGACAGTTTTGGGACTTTACAGTGCATCGGGTTCATGGGTATACCTACCCTCTAGTGCAGATCACAGTTATGATTAACATACTGTTCTATGTAGGTGCATATCTGACCAATACACCAGTGCCGAGTGAACGTTTGCGTCACAGTGTTTATGCATTTCCAAACATCTGACCATGTCAGAGAGATTTGGTTTCACATCTCCATTGAGTGGCGTTATTCCGATAATGTATTTATATATTTTTTCTACACGAGAAAATATGGATTTTGATGTGATGTAATGCTGGATCAGATTCATATTTTGTTGTAACTACATTTGATAAATTAGTTGCACAATAAAATACTTAAAACGTATTCGCGTCTTATTACTGCTCCCTCTGTTATAAGCTGATAAAATACACTAGATTTTTATTGAATCCCTGTATAGGGCTTATATCTTGAAATCACCATAATGATTTCTCGAGGAACGAAACTTACATTTTCAAGGTAAGTAAAAAAGGTAGGCTTCAAAGTTTTCCCTTTCTGTTCTAACGGAAATACAAACCTTGAATACTTATTGTCAATATCGATATTTTCCCGGCTGGGGGCAGGAAGCACTAAACCAGCTCCAGGTTTAATGGATATGACAGATCTCTGGAATTTCATATATAGGTCTAGTAGACCAGATAAGGAAATCTACTCAAGGTGGAAGGAACATACACAAACCCACAACTAATAGTAATTTCAAGACAATTCTCTAGCAAGCTTCCATCAGGACGAAATGGCCTAAGCCCACAAAATGGATTTTGATCAAAGTGAAAAAATCTATTTTTGGGGGAGAGGGCCATGTCGTCCTGATGGATCCACCCTTTTGCTGACACTTCCCAAAATTACTTTATCTGTGGCCATTTCTGCTTAACGGTAAGAAAAGGAATGGCGTCACGGTAGTAGTAGGGAAGGAGGTCCACCAGGTACCTAAAATGGCACTCCCTTCTTTTGCCACTCTTCCCCCTTACATCGAAGTGTTAAATCTATTCGGGGTGAAGATTACTATGTGTCGTATCTATAATACGTCCCCTGATATTATGCGATATCCTTTATTGGATACTCGCGCCAGGAGTTAGAATCCTGGAGACCTTCTGTTTAATTCTCTGGGAGTATCACTGTAGCAAATAACCCTTAGAAGGTTACGTAAAGGAATCCTTCCATCAGGAGACCATGGCCCTCTCACCCAAAAATAGATATTTCACTTTGATCAAAATCCATTTTATGACCTTTTAAATGTAGCCTACCCCAAAATTTATATAACTTAGGAGGGGACATTTTCTATGGAAAAAAGTTTATCAGAAAGTAAAGAATAGGATTCTAACGAATTTTACCTTTATTTCAGTCGTAAATGGTAAAGTTTTTCCTGTTTTTTTTCCCCACCCAAAACACCCAGTTACCACTTCTGTCCGTTGGGAAAGAGGGGGGCGTGAATAATGAGACAACGGTTTACTTGCGATGGAAATATATGTCAAATTCATTGGAAGCACATTATTTCCTATACGAAAAGCTTTTTTTCTATTAGAAAATGTCTCGACCAAAACTATAATTTTACTTATTAGTCTAAGGCTCTAAGTTATGCCTACACATACACACACACACACACACACACACACATATATATATATATATATATATATATACATATACAGCAGACCCCTGCCATACGACATTAATCTGTTCCGGAGTTGGTATCGTATAGTGAAAATGTCGTATGGCGGGCAATAGAATAGCTAATGCGTGCAAAACCCCAGGTAAAAACATCAAAATTTTATATACATATTAAAAATTAGTAACAAAATAGTATAGTAAGTACTGTACTACAGTATTTATATATAATATACATGTACTATACAGTATATAATTAAATAACATTATAAATAAAATTTAGATACAGTACTATAAAGGAAAAATGGAATTTTATTTACCTTTGGAGTGACGTGACTTGAGCTGGTAGTGGGTGGAGGCAGAGGGGGAGGAAACGGCAGATATAAAAACTCATCAATGCTAATTATGTTACACTTAATAATAAATTTATTCTTATTAAGCACTTAAAATTAAAAATGCTTTTTTTTATTATTTTTGTCTTTTGAATTTTTTTTATGCCTTATTTTTAGAACTTAATTTTATACAGTAGCACTTTTTCATCTTTGCTTTACTCTTTTTTAGCCTTTTTACTAGAATCACTTATATCATCTTTGCTTTCTGACACTTCTCTTTTGGAGAAATATCTATCCAAAGAAGTCTGTTTCTGACGACTCCTCAAAATATTTCTAAAATTACTCATACACTTATCATTAAAACTCTCCATAAGACAACCTGTGTGAAGTTTTTCTGGGTGTTTTTTATCAATGAATCTCGTAAGGTTTTCATACCAACCGATAGCTTCCCTTATTTCTGCCGATGTTGTTTCTTCTGTCTCCCCCCGTACTCGCCACCACTAGAATGGTGCTCTCCTTGAATGGTGGTCAACTGCATTGCCTCCAACTCCTTCAAGTCTTCAGTCGTAAGCTCCTCCCTGTGCTCCTCAATAAGGTTATCGAAGTCAACCTTATCGACAACAAGCCCCATGGACCTCCCAATTGAAATTATTTCCTAAACATCCCCCTCAGGGGCAGGATTATCAACGGCCTCGTCTTTGGTTGAGGGTTCGAAACCTTCGAAGTCGCGTTCTGCCACAACAGCTGGCCACAGTTTCTTCCATGAGGAGTTCAAGGTGCGCTGTGAAACCTCATTCCAAGCTTTATCGATCATCTTCAGGCATTGAACGATGTCAAAATGCCCCTTCCAAAATTCACGGAGGGTGAGTTGAGTGCTTTCGGTCACTTCTAAGCATCTTCTGGACAGATGCTTCGTGTAAAGCTACTTGAAGTTGGCAATTACTTGCTGGTCCATAGGCTGGAGGAGAGGGGTGGTGTTTGGTGGCAGATAGAGAACCTTGATGAAGGAGAAGTCAGGATGTATGTTGGCCTCGAGGCCAGGAGAGTGAGCAGGGGAATTATCCAGTACCAGGAGACATTTTAGAGGAAGATTGTTCTCTTCTAAAAATTTCTTGACAGCAGGACCGAATCAGACATTTACCCACTCAATGAATATGGTCCTCGTGACCTAGGCCTTGGCATTAGACCTCCAAAATACCGAGAGCGTATCCTTCGTGATATTTTGTGCCCCAGTAGGGGCTTAATTTTTAAGTCTCCACTGGCATTTGCACAAAATGCGAGGGTAAGTCTGTCCTTCATCGGTTTATGGCCAGGAAGTTTCTTTTCTTCTGCTGTGATATATGTACAAACGGGGTATTTTCTTCCAGAAAAGGCCAGTTTCATCACAGTTAAACAGTTGCTGAGAAATGTAGCCTTCTTTTGAAATTAATTTCTCAAACTTCTTGAGGAATTCTTCTGCTGCTTTCTTGTCAGAACTGGATGCCTCTCCATGCCTGATGACTGAGTGAATACCAGTCCTCTTACTAAAGCAATCAAACCACCCATGAGAAGCCTTGAACTCTTGGGGGGCTTGCTGCGACGTTCCTTCGTCTCCGCCGTCTCTCTAGGCTTCCATGAGATCGGCGAAGATGGTGCTCGCCTTGTGCAAAATTACCGATTGCGTGAGTGTATCACCAGCAATTTTCTTCTCTTTAATCCATAGTAGAAGGAGTCTCTCCATCTCGTCGTTGATTGAGGTCCTTCCACTGGCAAGAACAGTCATGCCTATAGAAGACTTACTTGCTTTAATGGATTCCCTGTTCTTGATGATTGTACCAATTGTTGACTGGTTACAGCCATATGAACTAGTGAGGGTAACGATGCACATGCCTTCTTCGTATTTCTTTATTATCTCCCGTTCGTTTCCATAGTAATCATCTTCTTACTTCTCCCTTTAACATCACTAGCAATCCTGGGACCCATGGCTTACGAATTAAAGTTGAAATTAGGCACTAAAATGCACAAAAAAATACGATATCGCAAGCACTCACATGAGATAAAGTCTTTACGAAACTGAACTGAGTGCGCGATTAACAGAGAGAGAGAGAGAGAGAGAGAGAGAGAGAGAGAGAGAGAGAGAGAGAGAGAGCAGCCTCTCTCTCAGGCATTGTGGGAGGGATTTCGGCCAATAGCGTATCGGCATCTTCGTGACACTGACCAATAGCAGACCAGCTTCTTAGTGACGTATGAGCGTGGTGTGAGGCGAGTGACTCGCACAGTCGTACGCGTACCGACTGCCAAGTTTGAATTTTGGAATTTGATGCTGTAAGGAAGGGAAAATGCCATAACAAGGGGACGAAAAAACATCGTATTCCACACCGTAACGTGAAAAAAACGTAAGCTGGGGACGCCGTACCCCGGGAGTCCACTGTATGTATGTATGAATATGTGTATATACAGTGAACCCTCGCTACTTCGTGGTTCGACCATCCCGGATTCACCACTTCGCGGATTTTTTCCATAACCCATATATATATACATATCGCGGATTTTCCAGAAATTTCGAAAATACCGCGATATCTGAAGACCCCAAATACGATATTTCGTTACCTGTAATTCCATTAATACTGTAATTAGTAATATCTGCTCTTACTGATTGTTCATTGCATTACATATGACATATAATTAAGCACAGAAAGAAATAAAACACGATAAGAGAATGTGATCATACGATAATTCAGTACTGTATACAGTACTTAGTAAAATTAAATCGAACATGAAACGCAAATCAGATGCAGTCATACCATATTAGAATAGTGTAAGGCTGCTGATGGCTACTACTGTACTACAAATGTAATGGATGTGCTTCTTTTCCATGAATCTTTTGTATGTATACGTACGTAGTACTGCATCCAATAATATTCTTTGTTGCAAAAATCACATTTCGAATAAGCGTACAAGAGAGAGAGAGAGAGAGACACACACATCCTACAACAAAAGCGTAAAATAGCATACGTAAAGCTATTATTATTATTGTTATTATTATTATTATTGTTGTTGTTGATAAAATTATTATTGTTATTATTATCATCATTATTATTATTATTATTATTATTATTATTATTATTATTATTATTATCATTATTTATTATTATTATTATTATTATTATTATTATTATTATTACTGTACAGTATACGCGGGGTATCTTGTACTTTGAATTGGTAACCTGCGCATCATATAAGACGGGTTGTGATTGGTTCAAGCGCTGATAGATGACAAATCAGAACTCAAGTTTTGTTATCTAGCCTGTGATTGGTGTTTTGCCCAAATCTCCAGCTTCCAGCCTCTGTCCGCGGCCACTTTCTCTTACGCCGTATCGCTGAGTAGACGTTGTTAAGTTTGTGAACTTTAATCTGTGCTGTGCGCGACTGTTTTAAGTTGAACTTTTTGTTGAACTTTCTGTTACTGTAAATCCTACTGTACAATGGCTCCCAAGCGTTCTTCTTCTACTAAGGCTGGTAGTGAGCCTAAACGCCACCGAAGGATGATGACGATTGCTGAGAAGGTGACGCTTCTCGATATGTTAAAAGACGGTAGAAGCTACGTGGCCGCAGCCCGCCATTTTGGAATCAATGAATCCACCGTTCGCTATATCAAGAAGGACGAGGCGAACATTAGAAAGACGGCTGCAATCACCTTTAGCAGATCAGCGAAGCGAGTCGTTACCACGCGTAATAAAACGATCGTACGCATGGAAGGTGCTTTAGCTGTGTGGATTGCCGACTGCCAGAAGAAGAACATAGCCTTGGATATGAACACCATCCGAACAAAGGCTTTGAGCTTGTATGAAAATTTTGCGGCAAAGGAACCTCAAGACGACGATGGCAACCATGCTGAAGAAGATGATGATGCAGATGAACCTCAACCAGGGACATCCACTGATTCCCAGCCTCAGAAACAACGTTTTTCCGCCAGCAAAGGATGGTTCGCGAAGTTTCAGAAACGCTTCGCTCTGAAAAGCGTTTCCCTGCATGGCGAGGCTGCTTCAGCTGACACTGCCGCTGCTGAAACTTACGTGAACCAGACGTTCAAGAATATTATCGCCGAAGGTGGATACAAGCCGGAACAAGTCTTTAATATGGATGCGACCGGCTTGTTTTGGAAGAGAATGCCGTCGCGAACTTTCCTGTTCAAAGAGGAAGCCAAAGCCTCTGGCTTTAAAGCATTCAAGGATCGCGTTACCCTCGTGATGTGTGGCAATGCTGCTGGATTTTTGCTAAAGCCGGGGCTTATTTATAAGTCGAAAAATCCTCGCGCTTTGAAAAATAAAACAAGAATCTCCTTCCCGTGTACTGGATGCATAATCCAAAAGCATGGATTACGAAGATGCTGACCTCCAACTGGTTCCACCAGTGTTTCATCCCGCAAGTCAGCAAATATCTCGTAGAGAAGGGCTTGCCATTCAAGATCCTTCTCCTTATGGATAACGCTGGTGGACACGCAACTGATCTGTCACATGAGGGCATTCAGGTTGAGTTCCTGCCACCCAACACCACGTCATTAATTCAACTGATGGACCAGGGGGTTATCAGGGCGTTCAAGGCCCTCTACACAAAGAATACCTTGGCGGACCTCGTTGCGTGTGTGGATGCTGCCCAAGATGATGAGGATAAAGACATTAACTTGAAGGCGTACTGGCGGCAGTACACCATAGCCACGTGCCTGAAGAATATTCAGAAGGCACTGCAAGAGATGAAACCTGCAACCGTGAATGCGAGCTGGAAGAAGTTGTGGCCCCAGATTGTTTACGACGACGAGGGATTTACTCCGTCGGAAATCCAACACTCTGCAATACGCAAATCTGTGCAGTTGGCTGCCATAATTGGAGGTGACGGGTTTGGCGACATGACGACTGAAGACGTCGACGAGTTGTTGGACTGCCATTCCCAGCCGCTAACTGACGCAGACCTAGAAGACCTGACGAAATCAGCAAGTGAAGAAGAGAGTGAAACGCAGGAAGAGACCCAAAAAATGTCGAAAAAACGGGCTTAACATTAAAACGGCTTGCCAAGGCCTGCAACCATGCGAAGGAGTTGAAAGAAATGTTGCAAGAGTGGGACGAGGATATGGTTCGGTCTATGCAATTCTCCAACAAGGTCGATGACATCATGACTCCCTACAGGATGCTCTTAGAGCGAAAAAAGAAGCAGCGGCAGCTACTTCCGATCACAATGTTCTTCCAGCCTCGCAAAAAAGAGCCAGTTCCTCCTGCTAGTACGCCTTCGGAAGAAATTGAAGAAGTTGAAGAGGTGTCCCAGGAAAAGACACCTCCGTCTGAAGAGACGTAAAATACTATTATTGGCTGCACAGTAGAAGACATCATCAGCTTCATCATCATTTCTACTGTGCAGCAAATTCATCGCCATCATCATTCAAGTTTTTCTTGAACTTCTTTCGTGGTGAGTACAGTAACAATCTTTATTATTTTACTTTAATATTCTAACATTTTAATATTTGTGCCTGTTTTATAGTTTAGTACTGTATGCATTAAGTTAAAGGGAAGGATTTAAAAGTCTGAAGAGTACAGTATACATGTTGTAACCTATCATATCTATTTTGTTTAAAATTTACATTTACGTATGTAAAACAATCTCTCTCTCTCTCTCTCTCTCTCTCTCTCTCTCTCTCTCTCTCTCTCTCTCTCTCTCTCTCTCTCTCTCTCGTAAATTGTTTTCCTGCTTTGCTACGTACAGTATGTACTGTATGATTTTATATAGATACGGTAAATAATATTTGTAATAACATATTTTGTAAATGCTTTTACTGTAAATATCATTATTTATCACTTTCATCATGCGCGTTAAATGCCTTCTTTGTTCTGAGCGTGGTTGTTTACTGAGCGTACTTTATGACGCCGTCGTTTCAGGCGGCGTCATAAAGAAAAACATTTCATTTGGAAGTCCTAAGAAAAATTAAGTAAAACATTGGTAATAAAATCAACATACTGTATACATCAATATAATCGATGCAAAAAATAACCTATACATATATGTGTACACTAAATGAGTTTGTTTCTTCATTATGATCAGAGATAAACGTAAACAAAACATTGGTTGCCATTTTTTATCGTGCTTTTTAGCGTGTTTAGGAAACGCATGATATAAAATCGCCTTTAATATTTGTGCCTGTTTTAGTTTAGGGCACTGTAGTACATGCATTAAGTGTTCTGTACATTAAAGGGTAGTTTGTTAACAGTACTACGTACAAGGGAAGGTTTTAAAAGTCTGAATATACATGTTGAATAAATAGGTAAATATGGTGTCACTACTTCGCGGATTTTCACCTATCGTGGCCGGGTCTGGAACCTATCTACCGCAATAAACGAGGGTTCACTCTATATATATATATATATATATATATATATATATATATATATATATGTGTGTGTGTGTGTGTGTGTGTGTATGTATGTGTGTCTGTGTGTGTAGAAATCACAAAAGATGACATGTGATGAGTATGAAATGTATCATAGCCACTGAAGGAAAAATGAAAAGACTTCATTGGAGTTAGTACTTTCGTCCATTAGGGACACCAAAAGACTCAACAATGGAAATACATACACATAGACATCGTATTTATACAGGAGATGGGGATCAAACAGCTGTTAATTCTTTAATAATTCCAGAACAGAATTTGTCTTACTATATGTATTCACATTGTTGAGTTTGTTGATGTCCCTAATGGACGAAAGTACTAACTCCAATTAAGTCTTTTCAATTTTCCTTCCGTGGCAATAAACGAATTTTGGCTTTGGAAAAATCTATTTTTGGGCTAGAGCCATGTCGTCCTGATGGAAGTTCCCTTCGGCAGCTTCCTACTGTATAATATTTCTGCGAGTGATATGACAAGAGATTACCATCAGGTTCTAACCCCCGGAACGACTATCCGAAGATATCGTGTATAATCAGGAACATATCCGAAGATAACCATTGATAGCTGCACCCCCAAAAGACTTTACCCAGTCTAATCAACTAACGGGAAGGATAAGTGAAGAGCCATTACGTATCCTCTCACCCTAAGGTGCACGCGTTTGTCTCTGAAGCCCCACTCCATTGTTCACAACGTAGCCTACTGTTGTTGTTTCGTTGTGCGCTCTTTATCATCTTTTTTGAAGTTTTTTCTTCATATGATGGCTTCTTCTTCGTCGTCTAAGTTGAGTACCAACCTCCCTTTACAGTTTACTTTAGCTATAAGTGTTTTGGATCCCTACGGGGAAAGTTATTTAGCTTCTACGATGAGGGAGCCGGAGCGCTCCGAGTCCAGCTAGCTTGGGCATCTTGTTATTGTACCCGGTCGCCCTTATTTCTCGTGTTCACTTAGTTTATTTTATAGGTTTCACGTTAGCTAGTATTATTTTACCATTACGATGCTTTGGGCTCTATTTTATGTTTGCATTTACATTGCATTATTGTATTTTATGTTTTTGTTGGTGCGTGTCAATATCGGGTAGACTAGCCTAGATAGCGGTAACATTTTAGTTGGAGACGGGCTCGCCGATGGCGTTTAGATCTGTCTTACTGGACTCATTGGCAGTGGCTTTTTCCCTTAGGGTTTTTTTTACCTCAGTTATACTAGTTTACTGAGTAATTATGCCCACTTGTCTTCGATCTTCCGGTATCTTAGACCGTTTAGGTTCTTGGCCGCCGTGCTGCAATCACTTGTGATTTCCCAGGCTAGGTCTGCGCAGTACTTTAGAGCTCCCCTTTGCGAATGGTGATCTCATTTTGTTGGTACGCTAACTTCCTGTACTGCCATTCCTCTTAGCCTTTGGGATTTCTCGATTGACTTGCTGCATCCAGGCTTAGCCTAACTTTCGCCGGCGAATCTGTTGGTCCGCCATGCTACATTCATTCATGATTCCACATGCTGGGTCTGTGCAGTTCATTGGAGTTCCCCTTGCGAAGGGTGATCTCAAAATGTCAGTGCGCAGACTTCATTATACTGCCGTTTTTCCTAGCCTCTGGGATTTCTCGATCGAGCTGTGGCATTTATTTAGAAGTTTCATTTTTCTGGGATTCAGGGCGCGGGAGCCTGACTTCTCGGCCATTGCCTCTGTTCTCAAGATTGTTATGAATCAGTTTGTTAAAGATACTCATATAGTGCACGAGCAAACTACCCCATATTGTTACCTCTCTCAGTGGTTAGGCGTTCCGGGACTGATATTGCGACAATTTTGTTATTATGCTGCTGTGTATTTGCAATTGTTGTTGGTGAGGCTGGTTCCTTCTGGGTTCTGGCCCTCCAAAGCTTCTCCCTGAGGGGTGAGCTGTTAGACTGATGGCGGTGCTGGTACCTTAAAGGCCTTGTCGCCTCTTAACGGCATGCTTTCCGATAGAACCTGTACTGGCGATGAGTCGCTACTTAAGGCGGTGGCGCTTCTAGCAACACTGCCTTTTCATACAGCATAGTGTTTCTGCGGAAACCATTGCCGTTTGTCTCCGCCGCCATGCACCTGCCGGCACTGTCACTACTGGAGGCGCACACACACATACATATATATATATATATATATATATATATATATATATATATATATATATATATATATAGATGTATTATTATAAGATGGTCCCGTGTCTGGGAACCAAAATATAATGTTACATATATTACGGCTGGCAAGCTACACAACCCTCTCGAGTTCCAAAGTCGTCTGTTTGTTTTTTACATAAAATCTATTACACTTGAAAATATTAATACTCAAACTCTGAGACAATTATATTACTTCAAGACAGCAATACATAAAACACTGAATATCCAAAGGTCTCTTAGTTACACTCAAAACAAAACTGGGTATTTATTCTTAGGAATTCTTTAAAACCACCTCTTTTCTATGATTCATGAGCAGGATACGAGCGAGTATGAAATAAACACTGGTGATTGAAATAATACACTCTCTACAAAAATAAAGATATTCTATATAAATTTCAACACTTTGAAAGAATTTACATAAAAACAAAAACAAAAAAAAATCACTCAAAGTATTAAGTCTGAACAAAACTTAGATTAATACAAAAGAATGTTACACTCTGAAAATTATATATTCACTTGACTTGAAATATTAAATCTAATAAAACCTTAGACTAAGATAAAAGAAATAATTACACTCTAATGCTTAGTCTTAAAGAACTTACATAAAGTAACTGATAAACTTACTAACTTCACTTGCACAGGGCGAGTTACAAAAATTTACACAATGCCTACACTCACCACAACACAACAAAATCAAAATCACCTTTAACTTCTTTCGAATCATTTTAACACATGATTTATATTTGCTTACAGAATCAATTTGGAGAGGACACATTATAGGTACTGAGAGAGAGTGAGGGATGCACTGTGGCTCTTTCAAAGGATGGCTGTTTCTCTTCTGCTGCTGGATTCTGGGTCCGAGATCTGAAAGCTTGGGGGTTTGGAGAATCTGCCCACTGAAGGAAGATGTATCTCTATGCCCAGTAGAGTGTCTTAAGGTCTATCTTCGTAGAAATTCAGACTTCAATGAAGGACAGCTCTTCCGAGGTGAAACCTCAGGATCAAAATCTATCCCTAAGACAACTGAGAGCAAAGCTCACCTACTTATTCGCAGAGCGGATCCTGACATCTCACCCGCAGGTCAAGATCCAAGGAAAATTGCTTCTTCGTGGAACTTCTTCCAACACAGGGGCTTTAGTAGACTCCGCTCATACACTGGGTGGAGATCACAGATCTTTTACAGACACTATACGAAGCAGGTACATGAAATAAAACATGTTGTGGTGGCGGCGGGTAGTGTCATAAAACCCGTCGTCTAGCGCTGCGATGAACAGTGAACTGCTTTGGGACTTTCCAGTGCATCGGGTGCATGGGTACACTTACCCTCGAGTGCAAATCACAACGATGATTAACCCACTGTTCCATATAGGTGCATATCTAACCAATAACGCCAGTGCCGAGTGAATGGTGCATCACAGTGTTCATGCATTTCCAAAATCTGTAGAAATCAGTCAGATTTGGTTTCCCATCTCCATTGAGTGGCATCATTTCAATGAAATTACATATTTTTTCGACAAGAGAAAATATGGACCCTGATGTGTTTTCAATGCCGGATCAGATTCATACCCTATAGTAACTACATTTCATAATCTAGTTGCAAGGTAAAATACTAAACGTATTTGCGTCTTATTGCTGCTATCTCAGTTACAGACGAATAAAGCGTACTAGAAGGGCCCAACTTGAAATCAGCGTACAGATTTCCAAGGTATGAGAAGGGTAATCCCTAAGTATTACCTTCCGTCCCTATGGAAAATCAAGCCTTGAATCCTTATTGTCGATGTTGACACTTTCCCTGCAGGGGGCAGGAAGCCCTAAGCCAATTCCAAGCTTAGTGGAAATGACAGATAACGGTAATGTCATATACAGGTCTAAGAGACCAGATAAGGACCACATTCAAGGTAGAAGGCACTTATACAAACCCACAGATATAGTACTTTTAAGTTAATTCTCTGGTATGGTTCCATCAGGACGACATGGCCAAGCCCAAAAAAACGATTTTGAGCAAAGTTAAAAATCTATTTTTGGGTGAGATAGCCATGTCGTCCTGATGGCTCACCCTTCTTTCTTTCTTAAATGACCCCACCCAAAATTACTCTATCTGCGGCTATTCCAGCTTAAATGCAAATTCGGAATGATGAGCCGTAGTAGTACGGGGAGGGGGTCCACCGGGTACCTAGATAACCGCTCCCCTTTCGTTCGCCACTCTTCCCCCTCAAAGAGTTAAATCTATTTGCGGTGAAGATTGCTATGTGTCGTATCTAAAAAATACGTCCCCTGATATTATACGACATCCGTAAAGTCATATGAATCGCGCCAGGAGTTAGAATTTTGGAAACCTTCGGTTTATTTCTCTGGGAGTATCACTGTAGCAAATATCCCTTAGAAAGGCTACATAAAGGAACCTTCCATCAGGACGACATGGCTATCTCACCCAAAAATAGATTTTTAGCTTTGCTCAAAATCAGTTATGTATGAAACGTCTACATTTTACATTATAAGGAGCAGTCTTTGACTTGGTATTTACGCAATTTGATCAAACATTTCTTCGCTCAAGGTAAGGTTATAACTATAAGTAGTAATGCACATTACTAATATCAAAATCATTGGCTTAGGCCTAGTGTTCCAACAGAACACCGAAAAAGATAGACGAATCATATGAAAAGGAATATTAATCATATAATCAGGCTCACCATGATTATTCCAAGATCAGAGAACACACGTTGACCTGAATTTTCAGAATTTACTTTGTATGTCACTACTTTAACTATTTTAACTATCATTGCAGTTGTTTGCTTGATAACGGTCTCAAAAAGTCAGAGGGGACGCACTTTATTATCCATGAAATGTCTTGAGTATCATGAATCACAAACTCGGAAGAGCTTGACAGGTACTGTAGCTATACTATTGGAAGGGAAAAGCTTTTCCTTTATACAGTATTACCATTATTGCAGTTTCTTGTGTCTCTTAGAAGAGAGTTTACTCGGTGAATGTAATGATTGTGATCGTGTCACAGGATGTTTAGCAGCAGTGGCCAATGCACTCTTCATCATGGGAAATTTGCTATAAGAATTCTGTGGATGTAACTAATCATTATTATTATTATTATTATTATTATTATTATTATTATTATTATTATTACTAGCTAAGCTACACCCCTAGCTGGAAAAGCAGGATGCTATAAGCCCAGAGGCTCCAACAGGGAAAATAGTCCACCGAGGAAAGGAAAAAAGGAAAATAGAATATTTCAAGAAGAGTAACAACATTGAAATAAACATCTATATAAACTACAAAAACTTTAACAAAACAAGATGAAGAGAAATAAGATAGATTAGCGTGCTCAAGTGAACCCTCAAGCAAGAGAACTCTACCCCAAGACAGTGGAAGACCATGGTACAGAGGCTATGGCATTACCGGAGACTAGAGAACAATGGTTTGATTTTGGAGTGTCCTCCTCCTAGAAGAGCTGCTTACCATAGCTAAAGAGTCTCTTCTACCCTTACCAAGAGAAAAAGGCCACTAAAAAAATTAGTGCAGTAACCCCTTGAGTGAAGAAGAATTGTTTGGTAATCTGTGTTGTCAGGTGTATGAGAACAGAGGAGAATTTGTAAAGATAGGCCAGACTATTCAGTGTGAATTTGTGTAGGCAAAGGGATATCATAATGGCGTGGGGTAATTACATAAAAATGCATGGTCAAAGGCGGTGAATTAGACGATTGTTAAATCGTAAGTGAATTTATTGTCCAAGTTAATTTTCACAATTAAAATGAGCAGAAATCTTCTTCAAAGCAAGTGAATTAGAACTTTAAATCTTGAGGGTGCATACCAGAAGATTAATAAGTTTCTCGCTGGCTCTCAAATGATTTCAATAGTCAATTACAATGGAATTTACTTTTAACTGGTACAATACCCGGGGAGAGTGGACGGGAAGACATTTAAATTAAAAGAAAATATTGGACGTCGTGTGGCGTTACTGGCGTATGGACGTCCGCCATGGCTGTGGTAGGCTTACCATGGCTGTGGAAGGCTTACCATGGCTGTGGTAGGCTTACCATGGCCGGTGGGTTTAGTGAAGGTTGCCCACTCACGAGTAGGCTTGCCTCGCCTATGGGTAGCAGGTGACATAACCGGACCATACTGGTTCTCACTCTGCATCCCCTCTCCCCGGTGTACCTATTGACATGGAAACGGATTCAGTACACGTGTGCTTGGGTCATCAGAAAACCCAAGCGAAAATGAAAGCAGCTCGAACTGCTTCCCAAAAACCCATGGATCAGGGAGACGAGGTGATAGCTCGGCAATATCCGCCCTACTTTCTGTGCATTTTCTTTACTGCTTAGCCTTTGTTTAAAACAATATATTTATCCGGGACAAGGAAAATTAACCGTAACCAGAGAGAAGGATCCAATGTAGTACCATCTGGCCAGTCAAAAGACTCCATAACCCTCTAGCAGTAGTATCTCAACGGGTGACTGACTGGTGCACACCCAGTAGACGCTGTGTAACATCATTGTCATGTTTCCAATATGAGTAACTTCTTTGTAAAGAAGTGGCTGAATCTCTAGAAATCAGGGATGCTCACCAATAGGCATAAGATACAAGAAGAGTTAAGATCCGAAAAAGAGACATGGGAAGAATTAACGTGCATTAATGCTATAAATATTCATCATGAAATTAGCCACATCTTGGAACATTATCCAAATTATTCTCAAATGACTAAAACCCAATTTAATTTAAAATATGCATGAAAAATTATTAATGTCTACATATGTGCAGGATGAAGTTATAATTTCATTTTCTCTGTATAGTTAGACATGTCTTATAACTTATTGGATTTAATTATCACATTTGAATATTAGACCTCATTTGACTATTAGAACACTTGCGCATGAGGTGCAATTAGTAATATTCAGATAAATATGATAGCTTTAAAAATAAAATGTGAATATTTTAACTGGACTTACTTAAATGAAAACGTTTATAGAAACTACTCAATTAAACGAGCGCACACATAATCACAAATACGAATACACATAAATACAGAAGACTACACACATATCATCATCATCATCACCCGTTACTAATAAACTGCAGAACAAAGGCCTCAGACATGTCTTTCCACTTACGTATGTTTATGGCCTTTCTGTGCCAGTCCAAGCCCGCAAACGTTCTTAGTTCGTCGACCCAAGGTCTTGTCTTCCTTCCTCTGATCAGTTTACAATATATATATATATATATATATATATATATATATATATATATCCCAGACGTGTCCTTCCACACACCATATCTATGTTCTTTCTATCATTCTATGCCAGTCTGTAGGCTAGTCATGCTTCGTTTGTAATCTCTAGGATCCCATTCTGTTATTCTCCTTGTCCATATATTATGTGATTATGCCTATCGGTCATTCACATTATGCGTCCTGGCCACGTCCATTTCTTTTTCTTATATGCTGTTAATATGTCCTTTACTTTAGTTTACTCCTGTATCCATGCACCTCTTTTCTGTCTCTTAGCGTTATTCCCATCATTATTCTTTCCATAGATCTTTGAGTTGTAACTAGTGTATGTTCTAATTGGTAAGGCTCATAGTTTAAGGATGCATAAGATTATACTGGTTGGACCATCTGATTAAATACTTTTCTTTTTAGAGAAAGGGTCATTTTACTGTTTATAATCTTATTTTGTTTACCAAAAGCTCTCCATCACATGATTATCCTTCTTTTAATTTCGGCCTCATGTCCTGGGAAAACCCTTACAGTCTGTCCTAAGTTCGCATTTCATTAACAATCGCTAGAGGTTCGTCCATAACACTTACTTGTTGCCTCTGCATTTTATTGAACATCTTTGTTTTACACATATTCATTTACAGTCCGATACTTCTGCTTAATTTCTCTATTCAAATCTTCTATGGTCTTTAGCAATTCGTCCCATGATTCACTAAATAGAAATATGTATCATGCAAATTTTAAATTGTTAACATAAAGGTATTCACCCATTAATGTTAAAACCTACAAGTTCCCAGTCTAACTTCTTAAATGACACCAGTGTTTTCCCCTTTTGCTCAGAGAGTTTATGCTTCAACTGAAAAGGAATACAATTTAACCATGAAAGGAACCCTTTCTGGTACAACCCAGGAACATAGTTGGTGGACTACCCTTAAATCTACACTCTTTGGTGTAGATGCAACAGTTCCTCCTTTACTTGGACCACGAAAACGAAATGGACATGGACAGGACATATAATGAAAATGACAGATAACACATGGACATTAAGAATAAGAAAATGGGTCCCAAGAGATTTCAAAAGAAGCAGGGAAGGAAAGAGAAGATGACGTATTAATGAGCTTAGAAGATCTGCGGTTATAGATTGGCATAAAAAGACCATTAGCAGACGGTATATATATATATATATATATATATATATATATATATATATATATATATATATATATATGTGTGTGTGTGTGTGTGTGTGTGTGTGTGAGTGCGTGTGTGTGTGTAATACCTAAAGCTTGTAAAACTTTATCATTATACTGATTCACAAAAAGGGAGACAATACACCTGAAAAGTTTACCGCCCAATATGTTTATTCTTGGTAATATATGAAATATTTACAAAGATCATATTAGGCCCAATAGAAAGACTGCAAGACTTTAATCAACTAAGAGAGTAGGCAGGCTTCGCTTCAGAAGTGGGTATTCAACAACTGACCATGTCCTTGTATGACTGACTCTTATGTATGGCATTTATAGACTATCAGAAATGTTTTGATTTTGTCAAAGCTTCGGCAGGGGCGTATTTGAAATATGAAAAAACACGTTTAAATGTGCAAAAATTTATCATTAATCGAATGCCAAGTCCCAAAACCTACCAATTAGCTACGATGGTGAAGATGGGTTGATTTCAATTCTAAGTACAGAAAACCTGAATTTGACAGGTATATGTACAGAAAAATTGTCATTGACTTTTATCTTTCTTCGTGGCTGAGTTGTATGGTCACTGGCATACAGATATCCCGGACGAGGGTTCAAATCCCGGCCGGTCTGATATTATAGTCTTTGGGTGGTTCCGCCTGGGGCTCTGATCCCGAGGTCGTTAAGAGAATCCAGACTTTAATGTATTAATATATATGGCTTATTTGAAATATGAAAAAACACGTTTAAATGTGCAAAAATTTATCATATATATATATTTATATATATACTGTATATATGCCACCTTTGAAAACTGAACCTTCCAACGTACATATCAGGACCCTGTCTAGGGAAGATGTTGTGTTACTAGAGCTGAAAGAAACAAATTGGGATACAATAGGATTGAGTGAAAGAAGAACTGGGGAATTTTAAATATAGTTAAAAGAGGCCCATGTCCTTTACTTAAAATGACATGACAAGAACAAAAAAAAAATTGAGTGGGTTTTCTTATTGATAAAAAATGTACAGGTAACAACAGAGAAAGAAAGACAAACTAGTGATGGATATCTGGACATAACTTGGAAAAACATAAGACTATTTGCATTTGTTTTGGGAGATTTCCATGGCAAAGTAGAGCAAAAGAAGTGAGTAGAATCAGCTGTAGGCAAGCTTGGAGTAGGTACAAGAAGTAACAGAGGAGACGTGCTTGTATAATTTGCTGAAAGAAACAAATTTTAGAATCATGAACACCATTTCTTTTTTTTAAATGAACATAGAAAATATACATGGAGAAGCCCACCATTATGAAAAAAACAAAAAAACAAAATAGATTTTATTTGTGGAAAAAGTAAATTTACTTAAAGATGTGCAAGTGATAAGAAAGTTAAATTCAAGTGACCATGGAACTGTAAGAAGTAAATTTTTTTTAGATCTGAGGAAAGAAAAAAAAATAAGAAAGGAAATAAAAACTGTAATAAGAGAAAAATATGACGAGTTTAGTTTAGGAATACAAAAGAGGTATTCCTAGCTACATAACAAAATGGAAGAAAATAAAGGCGTTGTGAATAGTAATTTAACAAAATTGTTATTTGAATCAGTCCAAGAGATAGCTGGAAAAGTTTTTAAACAAGATAAAAGATAGTTTTCAGAAAACACAAAAAATCCATTAAAGTAAAGACTGGAAATGAGGGTAAAAGCCAAATGAGATAAAGTAGATTTAGCAGAATTATCCAAAACCATAAACTAACAAAAAACACAAGACATTTGCAAGCAAAATGAGACGAAAAACTAAAGAGAAGAAGAAACGTCTAATTAATGAAAAGAAGACTTGGAACAGGGTGCCAACAGATATTTGCTTTAATGGATGAAAATGGATATATCAACCTGAGATTGAGTGGATACAATTGGTATGGGACCTCTATACAATGCTATAGAACAGCATAAGTAAAGAAAAGAAAAACATTAGAAGACATGAAAACAGACAAAGCAGAAGATGGCCTAACAAATGATTTAATAACAGATGAAGGATATTTCATAGTAGTAAATCTCGCCGAACTTTACACAAAATGTTTGTAATACTTCTCTATATTTTCCTCTTGGAAAAAATCTCATTTTATTATATCACAAACAGAGACACAAAAGACCTGAAAGATTACCGCCAAATAAGTTTACTCTCAGTAATATATGAAATAGTTACCAAGATAATATTAGGCAAAAAGGAAAGGAAGTAGACTTCAATCAACCAAGAGAGTACATTAACCATCTAATGGAAAAATCAACCGAGTAAGAAAAAACACTAAGTTTGGCCTTTAAAGACTACCAAAAAGCGTTTGATTCTGTCAAAACTTTAGCAGTAATGAAAGCACTTCAAAGACGAGGAATAGATGATACTTATGTTACAACACTTGATTATGTCTTTATGGATAGTTAAGCAATCCTAGAAATACATAAATTTGGAGAATAATCCCGATTGAAAAAGAAAGTTAGAAAAGGAGACTATTTCTCCTAGATTATTCTCAGTGTTCTAGAATTTAGATTGAGACATTGTGGGAATTAACATTATTGGGAATGCCTTAATAACTTGAGATTTGCAGATGATTTAGTACTCTTTAGTGAATCATGGAAGGAACTGCAAAAGATAGTAGAAGGTTTGAAAAGAGAAAGCAAAAATGTAGGACTGAAACTGAAGAAGAGTAAAACTATGATAATGTTCAAAGAAAACGCAGACAATAAATAAGTGTTAAGGACGAACTATAGAGATTGTTAATTAATATACGTACTTAAGACATACACTAAGGGTTTCTCGTGGACATGAGACCGAAACTAAATGATGGAATAGGATAGAATTGAGAGTTGTTGGTAAACAAAAAGACATTATGGAAAATAAAATTCTGCTTTCTCTAAAAATAAAAGTATTATCAGATGGTCATATCAGTATTAACTTATGCATCAGAAACTTAAAAGCCTACTGAAGCCTTAGAACATAAGGTAGTTACAACTCAAATAACTGTAGAAAGAATAATGATGGAAATACATCTAGGAAACAAGAAAAGATCACCATGGATTCGAGAACAAATCAAAGTAGAGGATATTCTAACAACATGTAAGAGAAAGAAATAGACATGGGCAGGACATATAATGATAATGGCAGATAATATATATAGACTAAAAGAATAACAGAATGGATCTCTAGAGATTGCAAACGGAGCAAGGGAAGGCAGAGAAGATGATAGATTCACGAGCTTAGAAAATTTGTTGGTATACAGTATATATATATATATATATATATAT